>NW_027195077.1:87500-255000 GCF_038502225.1 Cherax quadricarinatus
GTTGAAGATTGTGGTAAGTGGTACGCACAACATATCTGCTCCCTCTCTAAGGACCCATGTGTGTGTGTGTGTGTGTGTGTGTGTGTGTGTACTCACCTAGTTGTACTCACCTAGTTGAGGTTGCAGGGGTAGAGTCCGAGCTCCTGGCCCCGCCTCTTCACTGATCGCTACTAGGTCACTCTCCCTGAGCCGCGAGCTTTATCATACCTCTGCTTAAAGCTATGTATGGATCCTGCCTCCACTACATCGCTTCCCAAGCTATTCCACTTACTGACTACTCTGTGGCTGAAGAAATACTTCCTAACATCCCTGTGATTCATCTGTGTCTTCAGCTTCCAACTGTGTCCCCTTGTTACTGTGTCCAATCTCTGGAACATCCTGTCTTTGTCCACCTTGTCAATTCCTCTCAGCATTTTGTATGTCGTTATCATGTCCTCCCTATCTCTCCTGTCCTCCAGTGTCGTCAGGTTGATTTCCCTTAACCTCTCCTCGTAGGACATACCTCTTAGCTCTGTGACTAGTCTTGTTGCAAACCTTTGCACTTTCTCTAGTTTCTTCACGTGCTTGGCTAGGTGTGGGTTCCAAACTGGTGCCGTGTGTGTGTGTGTGTGTGTGTGTGTGTGTGTGTGTGTGTGTGTGTGTGTGTGTGTGTGTGTGTGTGTGTGTGTGTGTGTGTGTGTGTGTGGTGTGTGTGTTTGTCCGCATGTTTGATGGTGGTGGGTGTATATGTATGCATGTGTGTGTGTGTTCATGTGTGTGTGGGGGAGTGGGAGTTGTGAGGGGGAGAGAGATGGTTAGAGGGAGGGGGAGAGATGGTTAGAGGGAAGGGCAGAGTATTTTGTATGTCATTATCATGTCTCCCCTAACCCTCGGTGTTATGCTCACCTCAAGATCTTTCTCCTTGAGCAATGTTTGTAGTCTTTGGCCACCTAGCCTATACTCTGTCTGTGGCCTTCTTTGCCCTTCCCCGTTCTTCATGGCTTTGCATTTGGCGGGGTTCTGCTACTTTTTCATAGAACTCCGGAAGGTTTGTGACAGAGGCTTTGTTTTCCATGAATCTGTGCTGGATATCACTTATACTCTTGTTCCATTCCAGGTGCTCCACCTCTCTCCTCCTGATAATCTTCTCCATGACTTTGCATACTATACATGTCAGCGACACTGGTCTATAGTTTAGTGCCTCTTTTCGGTCTCTTTTTTGAAAATGGGAACTTCATTTGCCGTCTTTCATACCTCAGGTAGTTGCCTAGTTTCCAGGGATGTGTTGAAGATTGTGGTTAGTGGCACATACAGCGTTTCTGCTCACTCTCTAAGGACCCACGGGGAGATGTTGTCTGGTTCCATTGCATTTGAGGTATCGAGGTCACTTAACAGCTTCTTCACCTCCTCCTCAGTAGTGAAGTGTGTTTGTGTATCTTGTGTTGGGGTGTTCATTAAAGAATTTAATGAAAACATAAAGTTTCCTATGAAGATTATAATAAAAAATATATAAGGTGGTCTGTGTGGATTTAGTGAAATAATGAGGTGTTCTGTAAAGAGAAAATGTTGATGTTTGAGCTAGGTGTGGTATGTTGATGTTTGAGCTAGGAGTGGTATGTTGATGTTTGAGCTAGGTGTGGTATGTTGATGTTTGAGCTAGGTGTGGTATGTTGATGTTTGAGCTAGGTGTGGTATGTTGATGTTTGAGCTAGGTGTGGTATGTTGATGTTTGAGCTAGGTGTGGTATGTTGATGTTTGAGCTAGGTGTGGTATGTTGATGTTTGAGCTAGGTGTGGTATGTTGATGTTTGAGCTAGGTGTGGTATGTTGATGTTTGAGCTAGGTGTGATATGTTGATGTTTGAGCTAGGTGTGGTATGTTGATGTTTGAGCTAGGTGTGGTATGTTGATGTTTGAGCTAGGTGTGATATGTTGATGTTTGAGCTAGGTGTGGTATGTTGATGTTTGAGCTAGGTGTGGTATGTTGATGTTTGAGCTAGGTGTGGTATGTTGATGTTTGAGCTAGGTGTGATATGTTGATGTTTGAGCTAGGTGTGATATGTTGATGTTTGAGCTAGGTGTGGTATGTTGATGTTTGAGCTAGGTGTGATATGTTGATGTTTGAGCTAGGTGTGATATGTTGATGTTTGAGCTAGGTGTGGTATGTTGATGTTTGAGCTAGGTGTGGTATGTTGATGTTTGAGCTAGGTGTGATATGTTGATGTTTGAGCTAGGTGTGGTATGTTGATGTTTGAGCTAGGTGTGGTATGTTGATGTTTGAGCTAGGTGTGGTATGTTGATGTTTGAGCTAGGTGTGATATGTTGATGTTTGAGCTAGGTGTGATATGTTGATGTTTGAGCTAGGTGTGGTATGTTGATGTTTGAGCTAGGTGTGGTATGTTGATGTTTGAGCTAGGTGTGGTATGTTGATGTTTGAGCTAGGTGTGATATGTTGATGTTTGAGCTAGGTGTGGTATGTTGATGTTTGAGCTAGGTGTGGTATGTTGATGTTTGAGCTCGGTGTGATATGTTGATGTTTGAGCTCGGTGTGATATGTTGATGTTTGAGCTAGGTGTGATATGTTGATGTTTGAGCTAGGTGTGATATGAGTTAACTTGTCTTATATATATAATAAGTGTGTATAGATGAGTATAAGTGTATGTGGTTGTATGTGGGTGAGTTTGTGTATGAGGTGTGTTTGAGGTAGTAGTGAAATATTGGTACAAGTAAATCTGAGGAGAGTTTTGTAATTGTAAAAAAGTGTCTGTGTGTGTACTCACCTAGTTGTACTCACCTAGTTGTACTCACCTAGTCGTACTCACCTAGTTGAGGTTGCAGGGGTCGAGTCCGAGCTCCTGGCCCCGCCTCTTCACTGGTCACTACTAGGTCACTCTCCCTGAACCGTGAGCTTTATCATACCTCTGCTTAAAGCTATGTATGGATCCTGAATCCACTACATCGCATCCCAAACTATTCCACTTCCTGACTACTCTGTGGCTGAAGAAATACTTCCTAACATCCCTGTGATTCATCTGTGTCTTCAACTTCCAACTGTGTCCCCTTGTTACTGTGTCCAGTCTCTGGAACATCCTGTCTTCGTCCACCTTGTCAATTCCTCTCAGTATTTTGTATGTCATTATAATGTTGTGACCCCTGAATGGGTCACAATGTATATAATGTATATTATCTTTTCATATAATTTTATATTGCTTATATTTGGGATAATAGATAAATCGTAAATATATTGCTTTGTATTATTATTTGACTTAGTTATATTATTAGGTAGGATGTAACATTTATGTATATATTATTCAGTGCTCATAGTTCAAGTCTTGATTGTCTAACTACTGTAATTATCGCCCATTGCTCGTTTCCCAGCCGGCTTCTCGGTGTTTCTGAGTAGCAACAGTCCACGGAGAAATCACGTGATCAGAAGGATGGGGGTGTTCACACCTCAACTGGAGTATTCAGTCTGGTCTAGACTCTCTTGGTGGTTGGACGTATTCCTGACAAGAAGTACCTAACTCTTCCTTATTGGCCCTAGTTGGAAGATTGTCTTTGTCACTTTCTTGTTGTGGGTTCTGTAGAACTCTGTTCACAGAACATTGTCTAGACTTTGTGATTTTCGACGTTGTACTGAGGTTGTGTGTCACATAGACAGTCTGAGCAACTCAGGTCCTGAGCTGTAGCTTCTGACCTAACTTGTACTGGTATCTGTGTACTGTCACGGACGGGGATTTTCTTATGCTGTACTTAGATTCAGTTGTATGGGAGTTTTGTGACTTTTGTGGAGGATCTGCAGAGACGTTAAGAAACCATACAGTAAGTGTCAGGGGCCCGAGACTGTTCAACTGCCTCCCAGCACACATAAGGGGGATTACCAACAGACCCCTGGCAGTCTTCAAGCTGGCACTGGACAAGCACCTAAAGTCAGTTCCCGATCAGCCGGGCTGTGGCTCGTACGTTGGTTTGCGTGCAGCCAACAGCAACAGCCTGGTTGATCAGGCTCTGATCCACCAGGAGGCCTGGTCACAGACCGGGCCGCGGGGGCGTTGACCCCCGGAACTCTCTCCAGGTAAACTTCAGGTCCCTACTTAGTGTCGTTATATTATCTCCTTGTTCCTGATTCAGTGTCACAGTTGCTTGTTATATTGTTATTGGGCTTAATAGTCGTTTTATTGTTCAAGCAAGCTGTTCTGATTGCCAGGTGGTCTAGAAGTTAGTTGGTGTGAGGACTTTGTCAGTCACTTGTTTAAGTCAAGTCGAGTCGTGAGACATAGTGAACTACTTAGAGCACTTACACACATACACCCACTTATTTGTATTATTAAATATTAATGTACCAGACGGTACTTAAGACATATAAATGTGATATGTGCTTTCAGCACAATACTACTGTACACGAGAGAATTGATTATTATTAATTTGTTTGAATTGATTAATTTAATAAAATTTGATAATATACCTCTAGACTGTGATTAATAAATTTATTAAATTTTAATTTCTTTAGTTAGTAGCCTACCAGTCGTAATCCTGAAGCACTATTAATTCTTATTGAATTCTAATGGATAATTGGACAAGGATACTGACTAATTGTTACGAAAACCCAGTAACAGGCTGAATGTTAGAAGGGCAGTCCTTTCTAGTATTCACTGGAGATCTCTAAGCTTTTTAGAAATCGCGATTTATGTAACACACACCTAGCTCAATGATCAACATAACACACCTAGGTCAATGACCAACATATCACACCTAGCTCAATGATCAACATATCACACCTTGCTCAATGATCAACATGTCACACCTAGCTCAATGATCAACATATCGAACCATGCTCAATGATCAACATGTCACACCTAGCTCAATGATCAACATATCACACATAGCTAAATGATCAATATGTATCTATTAGCTCAATGATCAATATACCAAACCTAATCCAATGATCAATATATCGCACCTAACTCAATGGCCAATATAGTACACTTAGCTCAATGATCAATATATCACACTTAGCTCAATGATCAACATATCACACCTAGCTAATTGACCAACATACCAATGATCAATATATCACACCAACTCAATCATCAATATATCACACATAGCTCAATGACCAATACATCACATCTAATTCACTGATCAATATATCACACCTAGCTCAATGACCAATATATCACACTTAGCTCAATGATCAATATATCACAACTTCCTCACTGATCAATATATCACACCTAGCTCAATGATCATAATACCAAACCTTGCTCAATGATCAACATACCACAACTCGCTCAATGATCAATATATCAGACATAGCTCAGTGATGAATATATCACACCTAGCTCAATGATCAACATATCTCACCTAGATCAACCACAAATATATCACACCTAGCTAAATGATCAACATATCACACCTAGCTCAAAGGTCAATATATGAGACCTAGCTCAATGATCAATATATCACACCTACCTCAATGATCAATATATCAGACCTAGCTCAGTGATCAATATATCACACCTACCTCAATGATCAATATATCAGACCTAGCTCAGTGATCAATATATCACACCTAGCTCAATGATCAATATATCACACCTAGCTCAATGATCATAATATCAAACCTTGCTTAATGATCAATTTATCACACCTAGCTCAATGATCAATATATCACACCTAGGTCAATGATCAATATATCACACCTAGCTCAATGATCAACATATCAGGCCTAGCTCAATGATCAACATATCACAACTCGCTCAATGATCAATATGTCACACTGTTACAACCTCTGAATGGGTCACAATGTATATGATGTATATTATGTATATAGTTTATATTACCTTTTCATATAATTTTATATTGCTTATATTTGCGATAATAGCTAAATCGTAAATGTATTGCTTTATATTATTATTTGACTTAGTTATGTTGTTAGGTAGGATGTAACATTTATGTATATATTATTCAGTTTACCTGGAGTTTACCTGGAGAGAGTTCCGGGGGTCAACGCCCCCGCGGCCCGGTCTGAGACCAGGCCTCCTGGTGGATCAGAGCCTGATCAACCAGGCTGTTGCTGCTGGCTGCACGCAAACCAACATACGAGCCACAGCCCGGCTGATCCTGAACTGACTTTAGGTGCTTGTCCAGTGCCAGCTTGAAGACTGCCAGGGGTCTGTTGGTAATCCCCCTTATGTGTGCTGGGAGGCAGTTGAACAGTCTCGGGCCCCTGACACTTATTGTATGGTCTCTTAACGTGCTAGTGACACCCCTGCTTTTCATTGGGGGGATGGTGCATCGTCTGCCAAGTCTTTTGCTTTCGTAGTGGGTGATTTTCGTGTGCAAGTTCGGTACTAGTCCCTCTAGGATTTTCCAGGTGTATATAATCATGTATCTCTCCCTCCTGCGTTCCAGGGAATACAGGTTTAGGAACCTCAAGCGCTCCCAATAATTGAGGTGTTTTATCTCCGTTATGCGCGCCGTGAAAGTTCTCTGTACATTTTCTAGGTCGGCAATTTCACCTGCCTTGAAAGGTGCTGTTAGTGTGCAGCAATATTCCAGCCTAGATAGAACAAGTGACCTGAAGAGTGTCATCATGGGCTTGGCCTCCCTAGTTTTGAAGGTTCTCATTATCCATCCTGTCATTTTTCTAGCAGATGCGATTGATACAATGTTATGGTCCTTGAAGGTGAGATCCTCCGACATGATCACTCCCAGGTCTTTGACGTTGGTGTTTCGCTCTATTTTGTGGCCAGAATTTGTTTTGTACTCTGATGAAGATTTAATTTCCTCATGTTTACCATATCTGAGTGCTCAGTGCTCATAGTTCAAGTCTTGATTGTCTAACTACTGTAATTATCGCTCGTTGCTCGTTTCCCTGCCTGCTTCTCGGTGTTGCTGGGCAGCAACTGTCCACGGAGCAGTCATGTGATACAGGGGAGGTGTTCACACCTCGCCTGAAGTAGTCAGTCTGGGCTAGACTCTCGGTGGTTGGACGTATTCCTGACAAGACGTGCCTAACTCTCCCTTATTGGACCTTGTTGGAAGATTGTCTCTGTCGCTTTCTTGTTGTTGGTTCTGTAGAACTCTGTTCACAGAACATTGTCTAGACTTAGTGATTTTCGACGTTGTACTGAGGTTGTGTGTCACATAGACACTCTGAGTAACTCAGGTCCTGAGCTGTAGCTTCTGACCTAACTTGTACTGGTATCTGTGTACTGTCACAGTCAGGAATTTTCTTATGCTGAACTTAGATTCAGTAGTATGGGAGTTTTGTGACTTTTGTAGAGGATCTGCTGATGGTCCCTACTTAGTGTCGTTATATTATCTCCTTGATCCTGATTCTGTGTCGCAGTTGATTGTTATATTGCTACTTGGCTTAGCAGTCGTTTTATTGTTCAAGCAAGCTGTTCTGATTGCCAGGGGGTCAAGAAGTTAGTTGATGTAAGGACTTTGTCAGTCACTGGTTTAAGTCTAGTTGAGTTTTGAGACATAGCGAACTACTTAGAGCACTTACACACATACACACACTTACTTGTATATATATATGTATTAGGTTATTAAATGTTAATGTACCAGACGGTACTTATAAGCCATTAAGATGTGATATGTGCCTTCAGCACAATACTACTGTACACGAGAGAAGTGATTATTATTATTATTTTGATTTTGATTAATTTAATTTACTTTGATCTTATACCTCTAGACTGTTATTAATAAATTTATTAAATTTTAATTTCTCTAGTTAGTAGCCTACCAGTTGTAATCCTGAAGCACTAATAATTCTTATTGAATTCTAATGGATAATTGGACCAGGATACTGACTAATTGTTACGAAAACCCAGTAACAGGCTGGATGCTAGAAGGGCAGTCCTTTCTAGTATTCACTGGAGATCTCTATGCTTATTAGAAATCGCGTTCTTTGTAACACAAACCTAGCTTAATGATCAATTTATCACACCTAGCTCAATGATCAATATATCACACCTAGGTCAATGATCAATATATCACACCTAGCTGAATGATCAACATATCAGGCCTAGCTCAATGATCAACATATCACAACTCGCTCAATGATCAATATGTCACACTGTTACAACCTCTGAATGGGTCACAATGTATATGATGTATATTATGTATATAGTTTATATTACCTTTTCATATAATTTTATATTGCTTATATTTGCGATAATAGCTAAATCGTAAATGTATTGCTTTATATTATTATTTGATTTAGTTATGTTGTTAGGTAGGATGTAACATTTATATATATATTATTCAGTGCTCATAGTTCAAGTCTTGATTGTCTAACTACTGTAATTATCGCCCTTTGCTCGTTTCCCAGCCGGCTTCTCGGTGTTTCTGAGCTGCAGTTGTCCATGGAGCTATCACGTGATCGAGGGGGTGTTCACACCTCGCCTGAAGTATTCAGTCTGGTCTAGACTCTCTTGATGGTTGGATGTATTCCTGACAAGAAGTGCCTATATTTCCCTTATTGGCCCTTGTTGGAAGGTTGTCTCTGTCTCATTAATATTGTTGTAGGTTCTGTGGGACTCTGTTCACAGAACATTTTATAGACTTAGTGATTTTCGACGTTGTACTGAGGTTGTGTGTCACACAGACAGTCTGAGCAACTCAGGTCCTGAGCTGTAGCTTCTGACCTAACTTGTACTGGTATCTGTGTACGGTCACAGTCGGGGATTTTCTTATGCTGAACTTAGATTCAGTAGTAAGGGAGTTTTATGACTTTTGTGGAGGATCTGCAGATGGTCCCTACTTAGTGTCGTTATATTATCACCTTGTTCCTGATTCTGTGTCGCAGTTGCTTGTTATATTGCTATTGGGCTTAGCATTCTTTTTATTGTTCAAGCAGACTGTTCTGTTTGCCAGTTGGTCAAGAAGTTAATTTATTTGAGGACTTTGTCAGTCACTTGTTTAAGTCTAGTCGAGTCGTGAGACATAGTGAACTACTTAGAGCACTTACACACATACACCCACTTATTTGTATTATTAAATATTAATGTACCAGACGGTACTTAAGACATATAAATGTGATATGTGCTTTCAGCACAATACTACTGTACACGAGAGAATTGATTATTATTAATTTGTTTGAATTGATTAATTTAATAAAATTTGATAATATACCTCTAGACTGTGATTAATAAATTTATTAAATTTTAATTTCTTTAGTTAGTAGCCTACCAGTCGTAATCCTGAAGCACTATTAATTTTTATTGAATTCTAATGGATAATTGGACAAGGATACTGACTAATTGTTACGAAAACCCAGTAACAGGCTGGATGTTAGAAGAGCAGTCCTTTCTATTATTCACTGGAGATCTCTAAGCTTTTTAGAAATCGCGATTTATGTAACACACACCTAGCTCAATGATCAACATAACACACCTAGGTCAATGATCAACATATCACACCTAGCTCTATGATCAACATATCACACCTTGCTCAATGATCAACATGTCACACCTAGCTCAATGATCAACATATCACACCATGCTCAATGATCAACATGTCACACCTAGCTCAATGATCAACATATCACACATAGCTAAATGATCAATATATATCTATTAGCTCAATGATCAATATACCAAACCTAATCCAATGATCAATATATCACACCTTGCTCAATGATCAATATAGTACACTTAGCTCAATGATCAATATATCACATTTAGCTCAATGATCAACATATCACACCTAGCTAATTGACCAAAATACCAATGATCAATATATCACACCTAACTCAATGGCCAATATAGTACACTTAGCTCAATGATCAATATATCACACTTACCTCAATGATCAACATATCACACCTAGCTAATTGAAAAACATACCAATGATCAATATATCACACTAACTCAATGATCAATATATCACACATAGCTCAATGATCAATACATCACATCTAATTCACTGATCAATATATCACACCTAGCTCAATGACCAATATATCACACTTAGCTCAATGATCAATATATCACAACTTCCTCACTGATCAATATCTCACACCTAGCTCAATGATCATAATACCAAACCTTGCTCAATGATCAACATATCACAACTCGCTCAATGATGAATATATCAGACATAGCTCAGTAATGAATATATCACACCTAGCTCAATGATCAACATATCTCACCTAGATCAAACACAAATATATCACACCTAGCTAAATGATCAACATATCACACCTAGCTCAAAGGTCAATATATGAGACCTAGCTCAATGATCAATATATCACACCTACCTCAATGATCAATATATCACACCTAGCTCAATGATCAATATATCACACCTAGCTCAATGATCAATATATCACACCTAGCTCAATGATCATAATATCAAACCTTGCTTAATGATCAGTTTATCACACCTAGCTCAATGATCAATATATCACACCTAGCTTAATGATCAATTTATCACACCTAGCTCAATGATCATAATATCAAACCTTGCTTAATGATCAGTTTATCACACCTATCTCAATGATCAATATATCACACCTAGCTTAATGATCAATTTATCACACCTAGCTCAATGATCAATATATCACACCTAGGTCAATGATCAATATATCACACCTAGCTCAATGATCAATATATCACACCTAGCTTAATGATCAATTTAATACACCTAGCTCAATGATCAATATATCACACCTAGGTCAATGATCAATATATCACACCTAGCTCAATGATCAACATATCAGGCCTAGCTCCATGATCAACATATCACAACTCGCTCAATGATCAATATGTCACACTGTTACAACCTCTGAATGGGCTACAATGTATATGATGTATATAGTTTATATTACCTTTTCATATAATTTTATATTGCTTATATTTGCGATAATAGCTAAATCGTAAATGTATTGCTTTATATTATTATTTGACTTAGTTATGTTGTTAGGTAGGATGTAACATTTATGTATATATTATTCAGTGCTCATAGTTCAAGCCTTGATCGTCTAACTACTGTAATTATCGCCCTTTGCTCGTTTCCCAGCCGTCTTCTCGGTGTTTCTGAGCTGCAGTTGTCCACGGAGCTATCACGTGATCGAGGGGGGGGGGGTTCACACCTCGCCTGAAGTATTCAGTCTGGTCTAGACTCTCTTGGTGGTTGGATGTATTCCTGACAAGAAGTGCCTATATTTCCCTTATTGGCCCTTGTTGGAAGATCGTCTCTGCCTCATTATTATTGTTGTAGGTTCTGTGGGACTCTGTTCACAGAACATTTTATAGACTTAGTGATTTTCGACGTTGTACTGAGGTTGTGTGTCACACAGACAGTCTGAGCAACTCAGGTCCTGAGCTGTAGCTTCTGACCGAACTTGTACTGGTATCTGTGTACTGTCACAGTCGGGGATTTTCTTATGCTGAACTTAGATTCAGTAGTATGGGAGTTTTATGACTTTTGTGGAGGATCTGCAGATGGTCCCTACTTAGTGTCGTTATATCATCTCCTTGTTCTTGATTCTGTGTCGTAGTTGCTTGTTATATTGCTATTGGGCTTAGCATTCTTTTTATTGTTCAAGCAGACTGTTCTGTTTGCAAGTTGGTCAAGAAGTTAATTTATTTGAGGACTTTGTCAGTCACTTGTTTAAGTCTAGTCGAGTCGTGAGACATAGTGAACTACTTAGAGCACTTACACACATACACCCACTTATTTGTATTATTAAATATTAATGTACCAGACGGTACTTAAGACATATAAATGTGATATGTGCTTTCAGCACAATACTACTGTACACGAGAGAATTGATTATTATTAATTTGTTTGAATTGATTAATTTAATAAAATTTGATAATATACCTCTAGACTGTGATTAATAAATTTATTAAATTTTAATTTCTTTAGTTAGTAGCCTACCAGTCGTAATCCTGAAGCACTATTAATTTTCATTGAATTCTAATGGATAATTGGACAAGGATACTGACTAATTGTTACGAAAACCCAGTAACAGGCTGGATGTTAGAAGAGCAGTCCTTTCTAGTATTCACTGGAGATCTCTAAGCTTTTTAGAAATCGCGATTTATGTAACACACACCTAGCTCAATGATCAACATAACACACCTAGGTCAATGATCAACATATCACACCTAGCTCAATGATCAACATATCACACCTAGCTGAATCATCAACATATCACACCTAGCTCAACGATCAAAATATCACACATAGCTCAATGATCAATATATCACACCTAGCTCAATGATCAACATATCACACATAGCTAAATGATCAATATATATCTATTAGCTCAATGATCAATATACCAAACCTAATCCAATGATCAATATATCACACCTTGCTCAATGATCAATATAGTACACTTAGCTCAATGATCAATATATCACATTTAGCTCAATGATCAACATATCACACCTAGCTAATTGACCAACATACCAATGATCAATATATCACACCTAACTCAATGGCCAATATAGTACACTTAGCTCAATGATCAATATATCACACTTAGCTCAATGATCAACATATCACACCTAGCTAATTGAAAAACATACCAATGATCAATATATCACACTAACTCAATGATCAATATATCACACATAGCTCAATGATCAATACATCACATCTAATTCACTAATCAATATATCACACCTAGCTCAATGACCAATATACCACACTTAGCTCAATGATCAATATATCACAACTTCCTCACTGATCAATATATCACACCTAGCTCAATGATCATAATACCAAACCTTGCTCAATGATCAACATATCACAACTCGCTCAATGATCAATATATCAGACATAGCTCAGTGATGAATATATCACACCTAGCTCAATGATCTACATATCTCACCTAGATCAAAGGTCAATATATGAGACCTAGCTCAATGATCAATATATCACACCTAGATCAAAGGTCAATATATGAGACCTAGCTCAATGATCAATATATCACACCTACCTCAATGATCAATATATCATACCTAGCTCAGTGATCAATATATCACACCTACCTCAATGATCAATATATCAGACCTAGCTCAGTGATCAATATATCACACCTAGCTCAATGATCAATATATCACACCTAGCTCAATGATCATAATATCAAACCTTGCTTAATGATCAGTTTATCATACCTAGCTCAATGATCAATATATCACACCTAGCTTAATGATCAATTTATCACACCTAGCTCAATGATCATAATATCAAACCTTGCTTAATGATCAGTTTATCACACCTAGCTCAATGATCAATATATCACACCTAGCTTAATGATCAATTTATCACACCTAGCTTAATGATCAATATATCACACCTAGGTCAATGATCAATATATCACACCTAGCTCAATGATCAATATATCACACCTAGCTTAATGATCAATTTAATACACCTAGCTCAATGATCAATATATCACACCTAGGTCAATGATCAATATATCACACCTAGCTCAATGATCAACATATCAGGCCTAGCTCCATGATCAACATATCACAACTCGCTCAATGATCAATATGTCACACTGTTACAACCTCTGAATGGGCTACAATGTATATGATGTATATAGTTTATATTACCTTTTCATATAATTTTATATTGCTTATATTTGCGATAATAGCTAAATCGTAAATGTATTGCTTTATATTATTATTTGACTTAGTTATGTTGTTAGGTAGGATGTAACATTTATGTATATATTATTCAGTGCTCATAGTTCAAGTCTTGATTGTCTAACTACTGTAATTATCGCCTTTGCTCGTTTTCCAGCCGGCTTCTCAGTGTTTCTGACCTGCAGTTGTCCACGTGATCGAGGTGGGGGGGGGGGTTCACACCTCACCTGAAATATTCAGTCTGCTCTAGACTCTCTTGGTGGTTGGATGTATTCCTGACAAGAAGTGCCTATATTTCCCTTATTGGCCCTTGTTGGAAGATCGTCTCTGTCTCATTATTATTGTTGTAGGTTCTGTGGGACTCTGTTCACAGAACATTTTATAGACTTAGTGATTTTCGACGTTGTACTGAGGTTGTGTGTCACACAGACAGTCTGAGCAACTCAGGTCCTGAGCTGTAGCTTCTGACCTAACTTGTACTGGTATCTGTGTACTGTCACAGTCAGGGATTTTCTTATGCTGAACTTAGATTCAGTAGTATGGGAGTTTTATGACTTTTGTGGAGGATCTGCAGATGGTCCCTACTTAGTGTCGTTATATCATCTCCTTGTTCTTGATTCTGTGTCGTAGTTGCTTGTTATATTGCTATTGGGCTTAGCATTCTTTTTATTGTTCAAGCAGACTGTTCTGTTTGCCAGTTGGTCAAGAAGTTAATTTATTTGAGGACTTTGTCAGTCACTTGTTTAAGTCTAGTCGAGTCGTGAGACATAGTGAACTACTTAGAGCACTTACACACATACACCCACTTATTTGTATTATTAAATATTAATGTACCAGACGGTACTTAAGACATATAAATGTGATATGTGCTTTCAGCACAATACTACTGTACACGAGAGAATTTATTATTATTAATTTGTTTGAATTGATTAATTTAATAAAATTTGATAATATACCTCTAGACTGTGATTAATAAATTTATTAAATTTTAATTTCTTTAGTTAGTAGCCTACCAGTCGTAATCCTGAAGCACTATTAATTCTTATTGAATTCTAATGGATAATTGGACAAGGATACTGACTAATTGTTACGAAAACCCAGTAACAGGCTGGATGTTAGAAGAGCAGTCCTTTCTAGTATTCACTGGAGATCTCTAAGCTTTTTAGAAATCGCGCTTTATGTAACACACACCTAGCTCAATGATCAACATAACACACCTAGGTCAATGATCAACATAACACACCTAGGTCAATGATCAACATAACACACCTAGGTCAATGATCAACATAACACACCTAGCTCAATGATCAACATAACACACCTAGGTCAATGATCAACATAACACACCTAGGTCAATGATCAACATAACACACCTAGGTCAATGATCAACATATGCTCAATGATCAACATGTCACACCTTGCTCAATGATCAACATATCACACATAGCTAAATGATCAATATATATCTATTAGCTCAATGATCAATATACCAAACCTAATCCATTGATCAATATAGCACACCTTGCTCAATGATCAATATAGTACACTTAGCTCAATGATCAATATATCACACTTAGCTCAATGATCAACATATCACACCTAGCTAATTGACCAACATACCAATGATCAATATATCACACCTAACTCAATGGCCAATATAGTACACTTAGCTCAATGATCAATATATCACACTTAGCTCAATGATCAACATATCACACCTAGCTAATTGACCAACATACCAATGATCAATATATCACACCAACTCAATGATCAATATATCACACATAGCTCAATGATCAATACATCACATCTAATTCAGTGATCAATATATCACACCTAGCTCAATGACCAATATATCACACTTAGCTCAATGATCAATATATCACAACTTCCTCACTGATCAATATATCACACCTAGCTCAATGATCATAATACCAAACCTTGCTCAATGATCAACATATCACATCTCGCTCAATGATGAATATATCAGACATAGCTCAGTGATGAATATATCACACCTAGCTCAATGATCAACATATCTCACCTAGATCAAACACAAATATATCACACCTAGCTAAATGATCAACATATCACACCTAGCTCAAAGGTCAATATATGAGACCTAGCTCAATGATCAATATATCACACCTACCTCAATGATCAATATATCAGACCTAGCTCAGTGATCAATATATCACACCTACCTCAATGATCAATATATCAGACCTAGCTCAGTGATCAATATATCACACCTAGCTCAATGATCAATATATCACACCTAGCTCAATGATCATAATATCAAACCTTGCCTAATGATCAGTTTATCACACCTAGCTCAATGATCAATATATCACACCTAGCTTAATGATCAATTTATCACACCTAGCTCAATGATCATAATATCAAACCTTGCTTAATGATCAGTTTATCACACCTATCTCAATGATCAATATATCACACCTAGCTCAATGATCAATATATCACACCTAGCTCAATGATCATAATATCAAACCTTGCTTAATGATCAGTTTATCACACCTAGCTCAATGATCAATATATCACACCTAGCTTAATGATCAATTTATCACACCTAGCTCAATGATCATAATATCAAACCTTGCTTAATGATCAGTTTATCACACCTATCTCAATGATCAATATATCACACCTAGCTTAATGATCAATTTATCACACCTAGCTCAATGATCAATATATCACACCTAGGTCAATGATCAATATATCACACCTAGCTCAATGATCAACATATCAGGCCTAGCTCAATGATCAACATATCACAACTCGCTCAATGATCAATATGTCACACTGTTACAACCTCTGAATGGGTCACAATCTATATGATGTATATAGTTTATATTACCTTTTCATATAATTTTATATTGCTTATATTTGCGATAATAGCTGAATCGTAAATGTATTGCTTTATATTATTATTTGACTTAGTTATGTTGTTGGGTAGGATGTAACATTTATGTATATATTATTCAGTGCTCATAGTTCAAGCCTTGATCGTCTAACTACTGTAATTATCGCCCTTTGCTCGTTTCCCAGCCGTCTTCTCGGTGTTTCTGAGCTGCAGTTGTCCACGGAGCTATCACGTGATCGAGGGGGGGGGGGGTGTTCACACCTCGCCTGAAGTATTCAGTCTGGTCTAGACTCTCTTGGTGGTTGGATGTATTCCTGACAAGAAGTGCCTATATTTCCCTTATTGGCCCTTGTTGGAAGATCGTCTCTGCCTCATTATTATTGTTGTAGGTTCTGTGGGACTCTGTTCACAGAACATTTTATAGACTTAGTGATTTTCGACGTTGTACTGAGGTTGTGTGTCACACAGACAGTCTGAGCAACTCAGGTCCTGAGCTGTAGCTTCTGACCTAACTTGTACTGGTATCTGTGTACTGTCACAGTCGGGGATTTTCTTATGCTGAGCTTAGATTCAGTAGTATGGGAGTTTTATGACTTTTGTGGAGGATCTGCAGATGGTCCCTACTTAGTGTCGTTATATTATCTCCTTGTCCCTGATTCTGTGTCGTAGTTGCTTGTTATATTGCTATTGGGCTTAGCATTCTTTTTATTGTTCAAGCAGACTTTTCTGGTTGCCAGTTGGTCAAGAAGTTAATTTATTTGAGGACTTTGTCAGTCACTTGTTTAAGTCTAGTCGAGTCGTGAGACATAGTGAACTACTTAGAGCACTTACACACATACACCCACTTATTTGTATTATTAAATGTTAATGTACCAGACGGTACTTAAGACATATAAATGTGATATGTGCTTTCAGCACAATACTACTGTACACGAGAGAATTGATTATTATAAATTTGTTTGAATTGATTAATTTAATTTAATTTGATAATATACCTCTAGACTGTGATTAATAAATTTATTAAATTTTAATTTCTTTAGTTAGTAGCCTACCAGTCGTAATTCTGAAGCACTATTAATTCTTATTGAATTCTAATGGATAATCGGACAAGGATACTGACTAATTGTTACGAAAACCCAGTAACAGGCTGGATGTTAGAAGAGCAGTCCTTTCTAGTATTCACTGGAGATCTCTAAGCTTTTTAGAAATTGCGATTTATGTAACACACACCTAGCTCAATGATCAACATAACACACCTAGGTCAATGATCAACATATCACACCTAGCTCAATGATCAACATATCACACCTTACTCAATGATCAACATGTCACACCTAGCTCAATGATCAACATATCACACCATGCTCAATGATCAACATGTCACACCTTGCTCAATGATCAACATATCACACATAGCTAAATGATCAATATATATCTATTAGCTCAATGATCAATATACCAAACCTAATCCATTGATCAATATAGCACACCTTGCTCAATGATCAATATAGTACACTTAGCTCAATGATCAATATATCACACTTAGCTCAATGATCAACATATCACACCTAGCTAATTGACCAACATACCAATGATCAATATATCACACCTAACTCAATGGCCAATATAGTACACTTAGCTCAATGATCAATATATCACACTTAGCTCAATGATCAACATATCACACCTAGCTAATTGACCAACATACCAATGATCAATATATCACACCAACTCAATGATCAATATATCACACATAGCTCAATGATCAATACATCACATCTAATTCACTGATCAATATATCACACCTAGCTCAATGACCAATATATCACACTTAGCTCAATGATCAATATATCACAACTTCCTCACTGATCAATATATCACACCTAGCTCAATGATCATAATACCAAACCTTGCTCAATGATCAACATATCACAACTCGCTCAATGATCAATATATCAGACATAGCTCAGTGATGAATATATCACACCTAGCTCAATGATCAACATATCTCACCTAGATCAAACACAAATATATCACACCTAGCTAAATGATCAACATATCACACCTAGCTCAAAGGTCAATATATGAGACCTAGCTCAATGATCAATATGTCACACCTACCTCAATGATCAATATATCAGACCTAGCTCAGTGATCAATATATCACACCTACCTCAATGATCAATATATCAGACCTAGCTCAGTGATCAATATATCACACCTAGCTCAATGATCAATATATCACACCTAACTCAATGATCATAATATCAAACCTTGCTTAATGATCAGTTTATCACACCTAGCTCAATGATCAATATATCACACCTAGCTTAATGATCAATTTATCACACCTAGCTCAATGATCATAATATCAAACCTTGCTTAATGATCAGTTTATCACACCTAGCTCAATGATCAATATATCACACCTAGCTTAATGATCAATTTATCACACCTAGCTCAATGATCATAATATCAAACCTTGCTTAATGATCAGTTTATCACACCTATCTCAATGATCAATATATCACACCTAGCTCAATGATCAATATATCACACCTAGCTCAATGATCATAATATCAAACCTTGCTTAATGATCAGTTTATCACACCTAGCTCAATGATCAATATATCACACCTAGCTTAATGATCAATTTATCACACCTAGCTCAATGATCATAATATCAAACCTTGCTTAATGATCAGTTTATCACACCTATCTCAATGATCAATATATCACACCTAGCTTAATGATCAATTTATCACACCTAGCTCAATGATCAATATATCACACCTAGGTCAATGATCAATATATCACACCTAGCTCAATGATCAACATATCAGGCCTAGCTCAATGATCAACATATCACAACTCGCTCAATGATCAATATGTCACACTGTTACAACCTCTGAATGGGTCACAATCTATATGATGTATATAGTTTATATTACCTTTTCATATAATTTTATATTGCTTATATTTGCGATAATAGCTGAATCGTAAATTTATTGCTTTATATTATTATTTGACTTAGTTATGTTGTTGGGTAGGATGTAACATTTATGTATATATTATTCAGTGCTCATAGTTCAAGCCTTGATTGTCTAACTACTGTAATTATCGCCCTTTGCTCGTTTCCCAGCCGGCTTCTCGGTGTTTCTGAGCTGCAGTTGTCCACGGAGCTATCACGTGATCGAGGGGGGGGGGGTGTTCACACCTCGCCTGAAGTATTCAGTCTGGTCTAGACTCTCTTGGTGGTTGGATGTATTCCTGACAAGAAGTGCCTATATTTCCCTTATTGGCCCTTGTTGGAAGATCGTCTCTGCCTCATTATTATTGTTGTAGGTTCTGTGGGACTCTGTTCACAGAACATTTTATAGACTTAGTGATTTTCGACGTTGTACTGAGGTTGTGTGTCACACAGACAGTCTGAGCAACTCAGGTCCTGAGCTGTAGCTTCTGACCTAACTTGTACTGGTATCTGTGTACTGTCACAGTCGGGGATTTTCTTATGCTGAACTTAGATTCAGTAGTATGGGAGTTTTATGACTTTTGTGGAGGATCTGCAGATGGTCCCTACTTAGTGTCGTTATATCATCTCCTTGTTCTTGATTCTGTGTCGTAGTTGCTTGTTATATTGCTATTGGGCTTAGCATTCTTTTTATTGTTCAAGTAGACTGTTCTGTTTGCCAGTTGGTCAAGAAGTTAATTTATTTGAGGACTTTATCAGTCACTTGTTTAAGTCTAGTCGAGTCGTGAGACATAGTGAACTACTTAGAGCACTTACACACATACACCCACTTATTTGTATTATTAAATGTTAATGTACCAGACGGTACTTAAGACATATAAATGTGATATGTGCTTTCAGCACAATACTACTGTACACGAGAGAATTGATTATTATTAATTTGTTTGAATTGATTAATTTAATTTAATTTGATAATATACCTCTAGACTGTGATTAATAAATTTATTAAATTTTAATTTCTTTAGTTAGTAGCCTACCAGTCGTAATCCTGAAGCACTATTAATTCTTATTGAATTCTAATGGATAATCGGACAAGGATACTGACTAATTGTTACGAAAACCCAGTAACAGGCTGGATGTTAGAAGAGCAGTCCTTTCTAGTATTCACTGGAGATCTCTATGCTTATTAGAAATCACGTTTTTTGTAACACCGCCTATCTCTCATGTCCTCCAGTGTCGTCAGTTTTTTTTTTTTTTTTTTTTTTTGTGTGTGTGCGTGTGTGTGTGCGTGTGTGTGTACTCACCTAATTGTACTCACCTAATTGTGGTTGCAGGGGTCGAGACTCAGCTTCTGGCCCCTCCTCTTCACTGATCGCTACTGGGTCCTCTCTCTGCTTCCTGAGCTTTGTCATACCTCTTCTTAAAACTATGTATGGTTCCTGCCTCCACTACTTCACTTGCTAGGCTATTCCACTTGCTGACAACTCTATGACTGAAGAAATACTTCCTAACATCCCTGTGACTCGTCCGAGTCTTCAGCTTCCAGTTGTGACCCCTTGTCCCTGTGTCCCCTCTCTGGAACTTCCTATCTCTGTCCACCTTGTCTATTCCCCGCAGTATCTTGTATGTCGTCATCATGTCTCCCCTGACCCTTCTGTCTTCCAGTGTCGTCAGTCCGATTTCCCTAAACCTTTCCTCATACGACATTCCCTTGAGCTCTGGGACTAGCCTTGTTGCAAACCTTTGTACTTTCTCTAACTTCTTGACGTGCTTGACCAGGTGTGGGTTCCAGACTGGTGCTGCATACTCCAGTATGGGCCTAACATACACAGTGTACAGTGTCTTGAACGATTCCTTATTAAGGTATCGGAACGCTATTCTCAGGTTTGCCAGGCGCCCGTATGCTGCAGCAGTTATTTGGTTGATGTGTGCCTCCGGCGATGTGCTCGGTGTTATGGTCACTCCAAAGTCTTTCTCCCTGAGTGAGGTCTGTAGTCTTTGTCCACCTAGCCTATACTCTGTCTGCGGTCTTCTATGCCCCTCCCCAATCTTCATGACTTTGCGTTTGGCTGGATTGAATTCGAGAAGCCAGTTACTGGACCACATGTCCAGCCTGTCCAGGTCTCTTTGCAGTCCTGCATATTCCTCTTCCGATTTAATTCTTCTCATCAACTTCACGTCATCTGCAAACAGGGACACTTCAGAGTCTATTCCTTCCATCATGTCGTTCACATATATCAAAAATAGCACTGGTCCTAGAACTGACCCCTGTGGGACCCCGCTCGTAACAGGCGCCCACTGTAATACCTCTTCACGTACCATGACTCGTTGCTGGCTCCCTGTCAGGTATTCCCTTATCCATTGCAGTGCCCTCCCTTTTACATGCGCCTGACCCTCCAGCTTCTGCACTAATCTCTTGTGGGGAACTGTGTCAAAGGCCTTCCTGCAGTCTAGGAAATGCAATCTACCCACCCCTCTCTCTCGTGTCTTACTTCTGTTACCTTGTCATAAGACTCCAGGAGGTTTGTGATGCAAGATTTGCCTTCCATGAACCCATGCTGGTTTTCATTTAAAATCTTGTTCCTTTCCAGGTGTTCGACCACTCTCCTCCTGATAATCTTCTCCATGACTTTGCACAGAATACATGTCAGAGAGACAGGTCTGTAGTTTAGTGCCCGTTTCTGTTTCCTTTCTTAAATATGGGGACTACATTAGCTGTCTTCTATTTCTCAGGTAGTTGCCCAGTTTCAAGGGATGTGTTGAAGATTGTGGTTAGAGGCATGCACAGCATCTCTGCTCCTTCTCTAAGGACCCATGGGGAGATGTTGTCTGGTCCCATCGCCTTTGAGGTGTCAAGGTCACTTAAGAGCTTCTTCACCTCCTCCTCAGTTGTTCGTATGTCATCCAACACTTGTTGGTATATTCCCTCTTGATGTTCCCTTCTGTGCTGTCTTCCCACAGCCCTTCCTGTCTCTACTGTAAAAACTTCGTTAAATCTCCTGTTCAGCTCCTCACATACCTCCTGATCATTTCTTGTGAGTTCTCCACCTTCTGTCCTTAATCTGATCACCTGGTCTTTCACTGTTGTCTTCCTCCTGATGTGGCTACACAACAGTTTCGGGTCAGTCTTGATTCTCGATGCTATGTCATTTTCATACTGTCGCTGGGCCTCCCTCCTTTCCTGTGCGTACTCATTCCTGGCTCTGCGACTGATCTCCCTGTTTTCGTGTGTTCTCTGCCTTCTGTACTTTTTCCATTCTCTATTGCACTTTGTTTTTGCCTCCTTACTCAGTCGGGTAAATCAGTGGCTCGTTCTGGTCTTCCCGTTGTTACCGTTGCCATTGGGAATAAACCTTTCCACTGCCTCCTTGCATTTTGTTGTTACATATTCCATCATTTCATTTACTGGCTTTCCTGCCAGTTCTCTGTCCCACTGGACCTCCCGCAGGAAGTTCCTCAAACCTATGTAGTCCCCTCTTTTATAGTCAGGCTTTTCCCATTCAACTCCTGTTATTCTCTCCACTTGCAGCTCTACTATGTATTCAAAGCACAGAACCACGTGGTCGCTAGCTCCTAGGGGACTCTCATACTTGATGTCCTCAATGTCTGAGCTGCCCAGGGTGAACACAAGGTCCAATCTTGCTGGTTCATCCTCCCCTCTCACTCTGGTAGTGTCCTTAACATGTTGATGCATGAGGTTTTCCAGCACCACGTCCAACATCCTGGCTCTCCATGTTTCAGGACCCCCATGTGGCTCCAGGTTTTCCCAGTCAATCTCCCTGTGGTTGAAATCCCCCATAACCAGCAACTTTGCTCTGCTGGAGTGAGCTCTTCTTGCCACCTCAGCAAGTGTGTCCACCATTGCTCTGTTGCTCTCTTCATATTCCTCTCTTGGTCTCCTGCAGCTCTGTGGTGGATTATACATCACTGCAATGACCACTTTGTGTTCCCCAGACTGAAGTGTACCTGCTATGTAGTCTCTTTCTCCTGTCTCATCTATGCCTTTCATTTTCTCGAATTTCCATCTGTTTTTTACGAGCAGAGCAACCCCACCTCTCCCCCTGCCCCTTCTATCTTTCCTCATAATCTGGTATCCTGGTGGGAAGATTGCATCTGTTATTGTCTCCGTGAGTTTTGTTTTTGTAACTGCTATGATGTCTGGGGACTTCTCATTGATTCTTTCTTGCCATTCCTCATGTTTATTCGTTAATCCATCTGCATTTGTGTACCAAACCTTCAACTTCTGTTCTAATACTGTAACTGTGGTGCGGGGGGTGGAAACAGAGGGATCGGTGTGTGATGGTTGGTTTGGATTGTTCAGTTGCATTGGGGGTGTCGTGGCTGGAGTCCTTCTGCAGGTGTTTCTGGGGGGTGCGCTTGTCCTTCCATTTGATCCTGGGTTATTCTGCTCTCCTTTTTCATTTCCTCCCATTTCTCCTTTCGTTTTTGAACTCTCTCTTTCATTGTCTTCCTTTCGTCCTGTGTTCTGTCTCGATCGAGGTACACACTCCGGAACTCCTGCTTGCCTCTCAGCCATGCTTTCTCCAGCAGGATCATGGTTCGGGTTGATTCTGCCTTGAAAATTACTTTGAGAGGCCGATTCTTTTTCTTTGTGAACCACCCAATTCTCCAAAAATTTGCCACCAGGGTCATGTCCCCCTCGCCTATCACCTTCATGATATCTTCAATCGCTTGTTTCTCCTTCTGCTTTCTTTCATCATAAGTTTCCCCTTTAGCTTCGTCTAGCCCATAGACAAACACGGATCTCTTCCTTTCCACCTCCCACTGTGACTCCCATTGCATCCTCTGATGTGTTTTAGTTCCTTCCCGTGGAGTGTTCCTTCCTTCAGTCCCTTCCCTAGTTATGGCCCCTATGCTTCTTGGTTTGTCATTCCTGCTCACCTGCTCCTGGCCCCCACAGGTATCTGGTAAGGCCCTTGCACATGTACTAGTTCCTTCAATGTCTTCCAACCTCTCATTCTGTTCTGTCTTTGTTTTGGCCCCATGTGGGTTTGACAGGACCTCTACATACAGCTTAGTTTCCATGCTTCCTTCAGACCTGTTGTCTGTGTTTGATGTAGCCATTGCCGATGTTACTTCTGTAATATCTTTGTCTCTGTGCTGTTTCAGATGTCTCAGCTCCTCTTCTAATCTCTCTATCTTGATATCTGCTGCTGTGGCCTGTTGCTTCCACCTTCTGCATTCTGCTGCTAACCTCTCTTCCATCTTCCTTTCCAGCTCATCTAGTCTCCTTCCCCAGTCTTCCTCCCTTTTTTTGAGCTCTACCTCCCATTCCTCCCTCCCAGATTCGTCCTTGGAGCACCTTGTCCTCATCCTGGTTCTAGGTTCCCCCGTTGCTCTACAGAAGGGGGGATGGGTGGTTAAGGGGAGGGGAATAGATGGTTAGGAGGAGAGGGGATGGATGGTTGTGGGGGAGGGGGAGGATGGTTATTGGAGGGGTAGAGATAGTTGGGGGAGAAAGTTAGATGGTTTGAGGGAGAGAGGGGATGGATATGTGTGTACTCACCTATTTGTACTCACCTATTTGTGGTTGCAGGGGTCGAGTCCTAGCTCCTGGCCCCGCCTCTTCACCGGCTGCTACTAGACCCTCTCTCTCCCCGCTCCATGAGCTTTATCAAACCTCGTCTTAAAACTGTGTATGGTTCCTGCCTCCACTACGTCATTTTCTAGGCTATTCCACTGCCTTACAACTCTATGACTGAAGAAATACTTCCTACTATCTCTCTGACTCATTTGTGTCTTCAACTTCCAATTGTGGCCTCTTGTTTCTGTGTTTGTGTGTGTGTGTGTGTGTGTGTGTGTTTGTGTGTTTGTGTGTGTGTGTGTGTTTGTGTGTGTGTATGTGTGTGTGTGTGTGCGTGTGTGTGTACTCACCTAATTATACTCACCTAATTGTGGTTGCAGGGGTCGAGACTCAGCTCCTGGCCCCGCCTCTTCACTGATCGCTACTAGGTCCTCTCCCTCTCTGCTTCCTGAGCTTTGTCATACCTCTTCTTAAAACTATGTATGGTTCCTGCCTCCACTACTTCTCTTGCTAGGCTATTCCACTTCCTGACGACTCTATGACTGAAGAAATACTTCCTAACGTCCCTGTGACACGTCTGAGTCTTCAGCTTCCAGTTGTGACCCCTTGCTTCTATGTCCCCTCTCTGGAACATCCTTTCTCTGTCCACCTTGTCTATTCCCCGCAGCATCTTGTATGTCGTTATCATGTCTTCCCTTACCCTTCTGTCCTCCAGTGTCGTCAGTCCGATTTCCCTCAATCTTTCCTCGTACGACATTCCCCTGAGCTCTGGGACTAGCCCTGTTGCGAACCTTTGTACTTTCTCTAACTTCTTGGCGTGCTTGACCAGGTGTGGGTTCCAGACTGGCGCTGCATACTCCAGTATGGGCCTAACATACACAGTGTACAGTGTGTGTGTGTTTGTGTGTGTGTACTCACCTATTTGTACTCACCTATTTGTTGTTGCAGGGGTCGATTCATAGCTCCTGGCCCATTCCTCTTCGCTGATTGCTACTAGGTCCTCTCTCTCACTGCCCCATGAGCTTTATCATACCTCTAATTAATACTATGTATGGTTCCCGCCTCCACTACATCACTTTCTAGGCTATTCCACGGCCTGACTACTCTATGACTGAAGAAATATCCTAACATCCCTTTGATTCATCTGAGTCTTCAACTTCCAATTGTGACCTCTTGTGTCTGTGTCCTTTCTCTGGAACATCCCATCTTTGTCCACCTTGTCTATTCCACACAGTATTTTATGTCGTTATCATGTCTTCCCTGACCCTCCTGTCCTCCAGTGTCGTCAGGCCGATTTCCATCAACCTTTCTTCGTAGGACAATCCCCGTAGCTCTGGGACTAGTCTTGTTGCAAACCTTTACACTTTCTCTAATTTCTTGACGTGCTTGACTAGATGTGGATTCCAAACTGGTGCTGCATACTCCAGTATGGGCCTGACGTAAATGGTATACAGAGTCTTGAACGAATCCTTACTTAGGTATCGGAACGCTATCCATAGGTTTGCCAGGCGCCCGTATGCTGCAGCAGTTATCTGATTGATGTGCGCCTCAGGAGATATGCTCGGTGTTATACTCACCCCCAGATCTTTTTCATTGAGTGAGGTTTGCAGTCTTTGGCCATCTAAACTATGTTGTGTCTGAGGTCTTCTTTGCCCTTCCCCAATCTTCATGACTTTACATTTGGCAGGGTTAAACTCAAGGAGCCAGTTGCTGAACCAGGCTTGTAGCCTGTCCAGGTCTCTTTGTAGTCCTGCCTGATCCTCATCCGATTTGATTCTTCTCATTAACTTCACATCATCTGCAAACAAGGACACTTCTGAGTCTATCCCTTCCCTTATGTCGTTCACATATACCAAGAACAGCACAGGTCCTAGGACTGACCCCTGTGGAACCCCGCTTGTCACAGGCACCCACTCTGACACCTCGTCACGTACCATGACTCGTTGTTGCTTCCCTGTCAGGTATTCTCTGATCCACTGCAGTGCCTTTTCTGTTATGTGTGCCTGATCCTCTAGCTTTTGCAGTAACCTCTTGTGAGGAACTGTGTCGAAGGCCTTCTTGCAGTCCAAAAAAATGCAGTCGATCCACCCCTCTCTCTCTTGTCTTACTTCTGTCACCTTGTCATAAAACTCTAGTAGGCTTGTGACACAGGATTTTCCTTCCCTGAAACCGTGCTGGTTGTCAATTATACACTTGTTTCTTTCCAGGTGCTCCACCACTCTCCTCCTGATGATCTTCTCCATGACCTTGCATACTATACACGTTAGTGATACAGGTCTGTAGTTTAGTGCCTCATGTCTGCCTCCCTTTTTTAAAAATTGGGACTACATTTGCCATCTTCCATACCTCGGGGAGTTGCCCAGTTTCAAGTGATGTGTTGAAGATCTTTGTTAATGGCACACACAATATCTCTGCTCCCTCTTTAAGGACCCACGGAGAGATGTTGTCTGGTCCCACCGCCTTTGAGGTGTCAAGTTCGCATAGCAGCTTCTTCACCTCCTCCTTGGTTATGTGTACGTCATCCAGCACTTGCTGGTGTACCCCCCTGTTCTGATTTCCTGGTGTCCTACTGGTTTCCACTATAAATACTTCTTTAAATCTCGTGTTGAGCTCCGGACATACCTCTCGGTCGTTTCTTGTGAATTCTCCATCACCCTTTCTCAGTCTGATTACCTGGTCCTTGACTGTTGTTTTTCTCCTGATGTGGCTGTACAACAGCTTCGGGTCAGTCTTTACTTTTGATGCTGTCATTTTCATATTGTCGCTGAGCCTCCCTTCTTATCTGTGCATATTCGTTTCTGGCTCTTCGGCTAATCTCTTTATTTTCCTGAGTTCTGTGTCTTCTGTACCTTTTCCATTCTCTAGTACACCTAGTTTTTGCCTCCCTACACCTTTGGGTGAACCAAGGACTCGTTCTGTTCTTCCCATTATTTCTGTTTCCCTTGGGAAAAAACCTCTCCTCTGCCTCCTTGCATTTTGTTGCCACATAGTCCACCATTTCTTGCACTGGTTTTCCTGTCAGTTCCCTCTCCCACTAAATGTCTTGAAGGAAGTTCCTCATGCCTGAGTAGTTCCCCCTTTTGTAGTTTGGGTTTTCCCACCCTCCACTCAACTATGTAGTCGAAGCACAGAACCACATGATCACTAGCTCCCAGGGGCCTTTCATACATAATATCCTCGATGTCGGAACTACTCAAGGTGAATACAAGGTCCAGTCTTGCTGGTTCATCCTCTCCTCTCTCTCTGGAAGTGTCTCTAACATGTTGATGCATGAGGTTTTCCAGTACCACATCCATCATCTTGGCTCTCCAAGTTTCGGGACCCCCATGGGGCTCCAGGTTTTCCCAGTCAATCTCCGTGTGATTGAAATCACCCATAACTAGTAACTTTGCTCCCCCCATGTGTGCTCTCCTGGCCACCTCGGCTAGTGTGTCGACCATTGCTCTGTTGCTCTCATCGTATTCTTCTCTTGGCCTCCTGCAGTTCTGTGGTGTGTTGTACATTTCTGCAATTATCACCTTATGTCCATCAGACTGGATTGTTTCTACTAAGTAGTCTCTTTCGCCCGTGCCATCCATTCCTTCCATTTTCTCAAAACCCCACTGGTTTTTAATGAGCAGTGCAACTCCTCCTCCCCCTCTCCTCCCTCTGTCTTTCCTGAGGATTTGATATCCGGATGGAAAGATTGAATCTGCTATTATTCTGGTGAGTTTTGTTTATGTGAGTGCTAATATGTCTGGGGATGTCTCCTTGATTCTTTCATGAAACTCCTCATACTTGTTATTCGATCTGCCTTTGTATACCACACTTTCAACTTCTTTTCTTAGACTGTGGTCTGGGAGGTATATTTGGGTTGGGGAAGTGGAAGACCTGATAAGGAACTATGGGTTGTTGCTGTGGGGATGAAGTTTGTAATGTAGTGGGTGGGGGCATTGGATGTGGCATGGGTGTTTTGATTTAGAGTGTTTGGTTGCACTGGGGTTGACCTGGTTGGGAGGCTACTATAGGAAGTTGTGAGGGAGGCTGTATTTGATCTTCTTCCTGTGTCTGGGATCTCCTGTCTGTCTTCTCCATCCCCTCTCTTTCCTCCTTTCGCCTTTGTACCATCTCTCTCAGTTTCTGCCTTTCTTCTTGTGTTCTGTCGCGGTCGACATACACGTTCCTGTATGCCGGCATGTCCCTTAATCGTGCTTTCTCCTGCAGGATCCTTTTCCGAGTCGATTCTGCCTTGAAGGTCACTTTCACTGGCCGGGTTCTTTTTTTTACAAACCCCCCTATTCTCCAAAAAAATTTCCAGCTGGGTCATGTCGTCTTCTCCTATTGCTTCCATGATGCTTTCAATTGCTTTTTTCCACTTGTTTTCTTGCTTCATATGTTTCCCCTTCAACTTCCTCTGTGTGTGTGTGTGTGTGTGTGTGTGTGTGTTTGTGTGTGTGTGTGTGTGTGTGTCTGTGTGTGCATGTGTGTGTGTGTGTGTTTGTGTTTGTGTGTGTGTGTGTGTATGTGTGTGTGTGTGTGTGTGTGTGTGTGTGTGTGTGTGTGTGTGTGTGTGTGTGTGTGTGTGTGTGTGTGTGTGTGTGTGTGTGTGTGTGTGTGTGTGTGTGTGTGTGTGTGGTAGTTTGTGTAGGTGTGTGTGTGTGGTAGTTGGTGTCGGGTGTGGGTGTGTATGTGCGTGTGGTAGTTGGTGTGGGGTGTGGGTGTGTGTACTCACCTATTTGTACTCACCTATTTGTGGTTGCAGGGGTCGAGTCTTAGCTCCTGGCCCCGCCTCTTCACCGGTTGCTACTGGGCCCTCTCTCTCCCCGCTCCATGAGCTTTATCAAACCTCGTCTTAAAACTGTGTATGGTTCCTGCCTCCACTACGTCATTTTCTAGGCTATTCCACTGCCTTACAACTCTATGACTGAAGAAATACTTCCTACTATCTCTCTGACTCATTTGTGTCTTCAACTTCCAATTGTGGCCTCTTGTTTCTGTGTCCCCTCCCTGGAACATCCTGTCTTTGTCCACCTTGTCTATTCCACGCAGTATTTTATATGTCGTTATCATGTCTCCCCTGACCCTCCTGTCCTCCAGTGTCGTCAGGCCGATTTCCCTTAATCTTTCTTCATAGGACATTCCCCTTAGCTCTGGAACTAACCTTGTCGCAAACCTTTGTACTTTCTCTAGTTTCTTGACGTGCTTTATCAAGTGCGGGTTCCAAACAGGTGCTGCATACTCCAGTATGGGCCTGACATACACGGTGTACAGTGTCTTGAATGATTCCTTATTAAGGTATCGGAATGCTGTTCTCAGGTTTGCCAGGCGCCCATATGCTGCAGCAGTTATCTGATTGATGTGTGCTTCCGGAGACATGCTCGGTGTTATACTCACCCCAAGATCTTTCTCCTTGAGCGAGGTTTGCAGTCTTTGGCCACCTAGCCTATACTCTGTCTGTGGTCTTCTGTGCCCTTCCCCTATCTTCATGACTTTGCATTTGGCAGGATTAAATTCGAGAAGCCATTTGCTGGACCTGGTGTCCAGTCTGTCCAGGTGTCTTTGAAGTCCTGCCTGGTCCTCATCAGATTTAATTCTCCTCATTAACTTCACATCATCTGCAAACAGGGACACTTCCGAGTCTAACCCTTCCGTCATGTCGTTCACATATACCAAAAATAGCACTGGTCCTAGGACCGACCCCTGTGGGACCCCACTCGTCACAGGTGCCCACTGTGATACATCATTACGTACCATGACTCGTTGTTGCCTCCCTGTCAGGTATTCTCTGATCCATTGCAGTGCCCTTCCTGTTATATGCGCCTGATGCTCTAGCTTCTGCACTAATCTCTTGTGAAGAACTGTGTCAAAGGCCTTCTTGCAGTCCAAGAAGATGCAATCAACCCACCCCTCTCTCTCATGTCTTACTTCTGTTATTTTATCATAAAACTCCAGAAGGTTTGTGACACAGGATTTGCCTTCCGTGAATCCGTGCTGGTTGGCATTTATACTCTTGTTCCGTTCCAGGTGCTCCACCACTCTCCTCTTGATAATCTTCTCCATAATTTTGCATACTATACACGTCAATGACACAGGTCTATAGTTTAGTGCCTCTTTTCTGTCTCCTTTTTTAAAAATGGGAACTACATTTGTCGTCTTCCATACCTCAGGTAGTTGCCCAGTTTCCAGGGACGTGTTGAAGATTGTGGTAAGTGGCACGCACAACATATCTGCTCCTTCTCTAAGGACCCACGGGGAGATGTTGTCCGGTCCCATTGCCTTTGAGGTATCGATGTCCCTTAGCAGTTTCTTCACCTCCTCCTCATCTGTATGTATGTCGCCCAACACTTGTTGGTGTATTCCTTGCTGGTGTCCCCATCTGGTCTGTCCCCCCAGAGTCCTTCCTGTCTCTACTGTAAATACTTCCTTAAATCTCGTGTTGAGCTCCTCACATACCTCTTGATCGTTTCTTGTGAGTTCTCCACCTTCTTTCCTCAGCCTTATCACCTGGTCCTTGACTGTTGTCTTCCTCCTAATGTGGCTATACAGCAGTTTCGGGTCAGATTTGACTTTCGATGCTATGTCGTTTTCATACTGTCGCTGGGCGACAGTGTGTGTGTGTGTGTGTGTGTGTGTGTGTGTGTGTGTGTGTGTGTGTGTGTGTGTGTGTGGGAGTTGATGTGTGTGGGAGCGGTTAACGTTGGTCAGTCTTTGACCTGGCTAGCAGCGGAATATGAAGAGATAATGGCCTCATTTTAGCTACAAACGTGAGAGTATTGTTGACAGAACTCTACACTGGGAATACCATGAATGAAGGTTAATTTTTTTGTGTTTATAACTGTAACTGACAGAGCACTGAAATCTCCGAGTAGCGATTTGTTTTGTTGTTTGGGGTTGGGAGTGAAAAAAAATGAAAGTGAATAGTGTTGTGGGGTGTATAAAAGGTATCACATATTGTGATCTCTTGTGAGCTGTTGGGGGTTGTCTTTGAGGTTGTAAAATATAGTGAGTGATATAACATGTTGTGATCTGTTGTAGGTGTATCTCGATGTGAAATATTGTTAGAAGTGTGTTAGGATTTGATCTGAGGAGTCTTCCAAAGTTTCTAAAAGTAACTTGAAAGACTCCAAAAGTATCTTGAAAAGCATCCAAAAGTAACGTGAAACTCTCCAAATGATATTCCAACACCTACGTTAGTAGCTGGTATTGGGAAGTCAATTTGGTGATAAAAGAGATATAATTTTTACTCGAGATAAATTATGAGACGACAAAAATGGAGATACTAAAAAATTTGATCCAGGCAGATGGGGGTAAGTTCAATATAATTATATTCGAACTCAAAAATTTCGGTAAAACTTGATCTGAGAAGATGGAGCATGGCGAAGATAGCTAGAGGGTAGGGGACAGTGGGTCAGTCCTCTCTTTTGTTACGTTTCCTGGGAATTATCTTAATGAGGTCAACCTCTCCCATGGGAGAATTGTCAGGTAAAAGGTGCCTCTATGAGCTATAAACAACCATAAGTACCATTATAGCTGACGACGTCTACAACTGCGGGGTGGACGTGTTTACTGTTGATGTTGGTGAAATATCGAAAGAAAACTCTGTGCTGTGGAAAATGTATCATAATAAGAACATAAAAAGGAACACTGCAACAGGCCTACTGGCCTATGCGAAGCAGGTGCGGTTTTCCCCTTGACCTAGTGAGGTCAGACACGTCACTTAAGGAAGGAGCACTGCACCAGACCCAGCAGCACAAGCTAGTCAGGTCCAACTCACACCCACTCACGAATTTATCAAACCTTCTTTTTAAAACTACACAACGTCTTAGCGTCTATAACGGTGCTCGGGAGTTTGTTCCTCTCATCCACAACTCTATTACCAAACCAGTGATTTCCTATGACCTTCCTGAATCTGAATTTTTCCTATTTAAAGCCATTGCTGCGAGCCCTGTCTGCGTTAGATATTTTTAGCACGCTATTTACATCCCCTTCATTAATTCCTGTTTTCCATTTATACACCTCAATCATATCCCCCCTTAATTCTACGCCTTTCTTGAGAGTGCAGATTCATGGTTCTTAGTCTATCCTCATAGGGAAGATTTCTGATACATGGGATCAACTTTGTCATCCTCCTTTATACGTTTTCCAGAGCATTTATATCCATTCTGTAATACGGTGACCAGAACTGAGCAGCATAATCTAAATGAGGCCTAACCAAGGATATATAGAGTTGAAGAACGACCTGAGGACTCCTATTATTTATACTTCTAGATATGAAGCCAAGAATTCTGTTAGCTTTATTATGAACACTAATACACTGTTGTCTTGGTTTCAGATTACTGCTAACCAGAACTCCTAAATCCTTTTCGCAATCCGTAATATTAAGACCTACATTATTTACTTTGTATGAGGCATGCTTATTGTCCTGTCCAACATTTAGAACTTTGCATTTGTCAATATTAAACTGCATCTGCCACTTTTCCGACCATTGCATCAGTCTATTCAAATCATCTGGAGTTTACCTGGAGAGAGTACCGGGGGTCAACGCCCCCGAGGCCCGGTCTGTGACCAGGCCTCCTGGTGGATCAGAGCCTGATCAACCAGGCTGTTACTGTTGGCTGCACGCAAACCAACGTACGAGCCACAGCCCGGCTGGTCAGGAACCGACTTTAGGTGCTTGTCCAGTGCCAGCTTGAAGACTGCCAGGGGTCTGTTGATAATCCCCCTTATGTATGCTAGGAGGCAGTTGAACAGTCTCGGGCCCCTGACACTTATTGTATGGTCTCTTAACGTGCTAGTGACACCCCTGCTTTTCATTGGGGGGATGGTGCATCGTCTGCCAAGTCTTTTGCTTTCGTAGTGAGTGATTTTCGTGTGCAAGTTCGGTACTAGTCCCTCTAGGATTTTCCAGGTGTATATAATCATGTATCTCTCCCGCCTGCGTTCCAGGGAATACAGGTTCAGGAACCTCAAGCGCTCCCAGTAATTGAGGTGTTTTATCTCCGTTATGCGCGCCGTGAAGGTTCTCTGTACATTTTCTAGGTCAGCAATTTCACCTGCCTTGAAAGATGCTCTTAGTGTGCAGCAATATTCCAGCCTAGATAGAACAAGTGACCTTAAGAGTGTCATCATGGGCTTGGCATCCCTAGTTTTGAAGGTTCTCATTATCCATCCTGTCATTTTTCTAGCAGATGCGATTGATACAATGTTATGGTCCTTGAAGGTGAGATCCTCCGACATGATCACACCCAGGTCTTTGACGTTGGTGTTTCGCTCTATTTTGTGGCCAGAATTTGTTTTGTACTCTGATGAAGATTTAATTTCCTCGTGTTTACCATATCTGAGTAATTGAAATTTCTCATCATTGAACTTCATATTGTTTTCTGCAGCCCACTGAAAGATTTGGTTGATGTCCGCCTGGAGCCTTGCAGTGTTTGCAATGGAAGACACTGTCATGCAGATTCGGGTGTCATCTGCAAAGGAAGACACGGTGCTGTGGCTGACATCCTTGTCTATGTCAGATATGAGGATGAGGAACAAGATGGGAGCAAGTACTGTGCCTTGTGGAACTAGTGACCTCATTAGGATGAACTGGAAGGCCTATTTTTGTGTCATCATCCAATTTGCTTATGTCGCTATTTATCCCATTATCTATTTTGTTTATGTAGATTGTGAACAACAAGGGGCCTAACACTGACCCCTGAGGAACTCCGCTCGTGACGTGCCCCTATTCCGATTTCTCCCCATTTATGCAAACTCTCTGCTGTCTATTTGTCAGTCATGCCTCTACCCAGGAAAAAATTTCTCCTCCTATTCTGTGTGCCTTAAGTTTCCTTAATAGCCTCTGATGTGGAACTCTATCGAAAGCCTTAATGAAGTCCATATACACAATATCATATTCAATACCATGATCTACCTCCTCAAATACCTTAGTGAAGAAAGTTAGTAAACTCCTAAGACAGGAACGCCCCTTTGTAAAACCGTGTTGAGATTCATTAATCAATTTATGCCTTTCGAGATGGCAACGAATTGCTTCGGCAATTATTGATTTCATAAATTTTCCCACTATGGAGGTAAGGTTTATTGGTCTATAGTTCGAAGCCATGGACCTGTCACCTGCCTTGTAAATAGGTGTTACATTTGCCATTTTCCATTTACCAGACACTATGCCAGTTTGTAATGTTATGTTGAAAAGATCAGCCGAAGGTATGATAAGTTCCTCTTTAAATTTCCAGTCAGTGGTCAATTTTCAAAACATGCTCCCGGAATTGCTGGGAAGTTGCATCTGGAGGCTTGTTTACAACCACAATGGCAAGCTTTTGGTATTCAACCTTTACTGCCAAAACTTCAAGTACATCATTTGGGGTGTTTAGTAGTTCTGAGCTGATGAGCGACCCTGTGATGTACAAGCCAACCCCCCCTCTTTTTTTTTCTATTCAGTCTGTCGCATCTGAATAGTTTATAATCTGGGATCCAAATTTAGATTACAAAATGATCCTTTATGTGGGTCTCTGTGATTGCTACAAATATATATATATATATATATATATATATATATATATATATATATATATATATATATATATATATATATATATATATATATATATATATATATATATATATATATATATATATAGATGGGGTCCACCTCTGGTGTAAATTGTGGGACCCATAGCCTCGGAGAAGTGGATAAAAAGGCTTCAAGGAAGAATATTTGGATTTCTTCCTGAAGCCGTTTGAATATTCCTCTTCCCCTATCACCCCATCTTTTGATATATATATTTTTTTTACTAATAGGAATATTTTATTACATAATATGGTACAGAAGATTTAAGAGATACATTGTTGATATAAAGGTGGCATATTCGGTACATGTTGTTACGTGTGTATCACCGATTATAAGGCGAAAATCTCATCCAGCTCCTCAGAGCTGGGGCGTGTGCCCAAAATACAGCAGGTATTACCCCTTTGAACAGCCGCACTGAGCCCCTGGAACAGGAAACTAGCTGCCCTGGGATCCCTAGTTACCCTGATGAGTCTTTTTCCCAGCTCCTTAAGGAATATAGATGCACTCTTTCCCCATGAGCCAAGGGTCTCTGAGCCTATGGGAACAAACATATAATGATGGGCAAGTTCTCCATATTTTCTAGATTTTTGGGACTCCCTGAAGCTGGCAGCTGCACCTCCTTCTTCCCTGGTGTATTGGAGATAGGTATCAGGCAAGGTAGATGCACATGTATAGTCCCACACCACCTGCTTCCCATCTGTCCAGGCTTGAAGGGTGATACCATCTGGACGCTTCTGGCTGCCATCAGATCTGCATAGTTGGGGTGGCTCCCTTACTGCTGGGCATCCAGCTGTTGTGAGGCTCCTCTTGATAATGTTATTAACCTCCTCATGTCTTGCAATCTTTCCCTCGGATTTACGGCACACAAGACCATGGTATCTGAATCGGTCTGCTGCTTCAATGCCACAAATACACCTGTGTTCGGCGAGAATAGGGGCGGCAAGTCGAAGGGCAACACCGAAGCGGATGGTCTGTGGGTCGAGACGTGTGCCAGGGCTGGAGTTGGGAACAGCCAACAGAAAGTCCCCAGCATGAGGGGCTCTCACTGCCAGGAGGCGGGCTCTATCCTTCCCTGACACACTCTGAAGCATTGTTGAGGCAATATTTTCCACTATTGGACCATCCCAGTGCGATTGTTTGTAGTTGTTGGGGGGAGCAGGTCTGGCTCCAGAGCCCGTTAGATTATCCCACATCACATATATGCATATATATGTATATATGTATATATATATATATATATATATATATATATATATATATATATATATATATATATATATATATATATATATATATATATATATATATATATATATATATGCATACATATATGCACATATATGCACATATATGTATATATATATATATATATATATATATATATATATATATATATATATATATATATATATATATATATATATATATATATGTCGTGCCGAATAGGCAGAACTTGCGATCTTGGCGTAAATAGCAACGCTCATCTTGCCATATAGGACAAGTGAAAATTTGTGAATGCAATAATTTCGCCAAAATCATTCTGATCCTAATGAAAAAAATATATTTGATTGTGTTTGTTTAGTACTAAATTATCGTAAACGTATTTAAAATGTATTTAGTTGGGTTAGGCTAAAATAAATTGCTTTTGTTATAATAAGGTTAGGTAAGTTTTCTAAGTTCCTTTTGGTGCAAAATTATAAATTTATACATTAACATCAATGAAAAAAATATATCTTTAAACGTATAAGAGAAAATTTCAGAAAGGGCTTAATTTTAAATGAGTTCTTGCTAATTGACCAGTTTTACATATTCTGCACGACATATATATATATATATATATATATATATATATATATATATATATATATATATATATATATATATATATATATATATATATATTTTTTTTTTTTTATTATCTCACTGGCCGATTCCCACCAAGGCAGGTTGGCCCTTAAAAAGAAAAACTTTCACCATCATTCACTCCATCACTGTCTTGCCAGAAGGGTGCTTTACACTACAGTTTTTAAACTGCAACATTAACACCCCTCCTTCAGAGTGCAGGCACTGTACTTCCCATCTCCAGGACTCAAGTCCGGCCTGCCGGTTTCCCTGAACCCCTTCATAAATGTTACTTTGCTCACACTCCAACAACACGTCAAGTATTAAAAACCATTCGTCTCCATTCACTCCTATCAAACACGCTCACGCATGCCTGCTGGAAGTCCAAGCCCCTCGCACACAAAACCTCCTTTACCCCCTCCCTCCAACCTTTCCTAGGCCGACCCCTACCCCGCCTTCCTTCTACTACAGACTGATACACTCTTAAAGTCATTCTGTTTCGCTCCATTCTCTCTACATGTCCGAACCACCTCAACAACCCTTCCTCAGCCCTCTGGACAACAGTTTTGGTAATCCCACACCTCCTCCTAATTTCCAAAACTACGAATTCTCTGCATTATATTCACACCACACATTGCCCTCAGACATGACATCTCCACTGCTTCCAACCTTCTCCTCGCTGCAACATTCATCACCCATGCTTCACACCCATATAAGAGCGTTGGTAAAACTATACTCTCGTACATTCCCCTCTTTGCCTCCAAGGACAAAGTTCTTTGTCTCCACAGACTCCTAAGTGAACCACTCACCCTTTTCCCCTCATCAATTCTATGATTCACCTCATCTTTCATAGACCCATCCGCTGACACGTCCACTCCCAAATATCTGAATACATTCACCTCCTCCATACTCTCTCCCTCCAATCTGATATTCAATCTTTCATCACCTAATCTTTTTGTTATACTCATAACCTTACTCTTTCCAGTATTCACTTTTAATTTTCTTCTTTTGCACACCCTACCAAATATATATATATATATATATATATATATATATATATATATATATATATATATATATATATATATATATATATATATATATATATATATATATATATATATATATATATATATATATATATATATATATATATATATATATATATATATATATATATATATATATATATATATATATATATATATATGTCGTGCCGAATAGGCAGAATTTGCTATCTTGGCTTAAATAGCAACGTTCATCTTGCCATATAGGACAAGTGAAAATTTGTGTATGCAATAATTTCGCCAAAATCATTCTGAACCTAACGAAAAAAATATATTTCACTGTGTTTGTTTAGTATTAAATTATTGTAAACAAATCTAAAATATATTTAGTTGGGTTAGGCTAAAATAAATTGTTCTTGTTATAATAAGGTTAGGTAAGTTTTCTAAGATTCTTTTGGAGCAAAATTAAAAATTTTTTCATTAGCGTTATTGAAAAAAATATATCTTTAAACATATAAGAGAAAATTTTAGAAAGGACTTAATTTTAAATGAGTTCTTGCTAGTTGACCAGTTTTACATATTCGGTACGACATATTTGTATATATATATATATATATATATATATATATATATATATATATATATATATATATATATATTTAATAAAAAAAAAAAAAAAATATAAATATATATATATATATATATATATATATATATATATATATATATATATATATATATATATATATATATATATATATATATATGTATATATATATATTTCCTTAGGTTTATATAAATTAGATTCATTTATAATTAATAAAATTTGGTTAGAGTTTAATAATATATTGGACAAATAATAAACCTTATTTCTTTTTGACTAGAATATTTAGTTAGTGTCTAGTTGGACCAGCGGACCTAATGCAGTGTTCCTCTTTTCTTATGAGTCCGTATTGTCTCGCGTCACGTGTTTCTTTGTTGTGAGAGTTGACTGAGAGGAGTTGTCTTAGCCCTTTATTTGCCTTTTTTTGATGTATTACTTTCATAGTTCCTTGACAATGTGAGTAGTCACGAAAGCGCTTGGAATTTCACTACTCTTTCACAGTGGTTGTTTTGCATATTTTAAAATCACCTGTTTACTTTGATGTTATTGCATATATATATATATATATATATATATATATATATATATATATATATATATATATATATATATATATATATATATATATATATATATATATATATATATATATATATATATATATATATATATATATATATATATATATATATATATATATATATATATATATATATATATATATATATATATATATATATATATATATATATATATATATATATATATATATATATATATATATATAATATATATATATATATATATATATATATATATATATATATATATATATATATATATATATATATATATATATATATATATATATATATATATATATATATATATATATATATATATATATATATATATATATATATATATATATATATATATATATATATATATATATATATTAATATAAGGAAGTACCACCTCTATAGGTGGACTGGAGACCCTCATCCTCAGAGAAGACAATATACGTACATCAGGGAAAACTCAAGGTTGTCCCCGGAGCTGTTTGAATATTTTCTTCTCCTACCTCTCCCCTATTTTTTATATTCTATGTGAACACTTATTACTAAGCAGAATACATTTACAGAAAACAAACATGAATACAATGGTACAATGTGTTAAAGATCATGAATTTCCTCCAGCTCCTCCGAAGCCGGACGCTAGCCAAGTATGCAGCAAGCATTTCCCCTCTGGATGTCCATGCTGAGGCGCTGGAACATGAAAGTGGCTGCCCTTGGGTCCCTGGTGGTGTTGGTGAGTCTGGAACCCAATTCTTTAAGGAAACGTGTGGCATTTTTTCCCATGATCCCAAGGTCTCTGATCCCACTGGGACAAATTGATATTGTTGGCTTATGTCCCTGTACTTGCTGATCTTGTACTCCTCCCTGTGGTCAGCAGCTCCTCCCTGTCGCCCCACACTGTGATGGATATAGGTGTCAGCCTGTGTGGACACACAGGTATAGTCCCATGCTAAGAGCTTGCCATTCTTCCAAGGGTAGATGGTCATCCCGTTGCGGTGGTTTGCTGGGTAGTGGGCATTGTTGGCTGCCAGTTATCGGGGCTCCCTTTCGGCTGGGCATCCAGCTGTAGCAAGGGTTCTCTTTATGATGTCGTTGACCTCATTGCGTCTTGCATGCCATCCCTTGGTTTTGGAACAGTTAAGACCATGTACACCGTATTGTTCTGCTTGTGCTTCACTGCAAATACACGTATATTCTGTGTGAATTGGGGCAGCAAAGCACAGAGACACTGTTATACAGAGGGTCTTAGGGTCGAGTTGCGTTCCCATTGCCGATATGGGAACTGTTTGGAGGAAGTCCCCAGAGTGAGGTGTGCTCACAGCCTGGAGACGGGCATTCTCCCTATCTGATGTTGCAGCCCTGATCATGTTGGCAAGCACCTTTTCAGTGATCAGGCCATCCCAGCTTGATTGTTTGTGAGTCAGTGCTGCACTAGGGTTTGGTGCTGGAGCAGCAAGAGTCTCCCATTTAGTGATGGCACTGGCATAGCTAGGGTCCTGTATTTCTGCTGAGTCACTGAGGTTATCAGGAAGAATTTGTCTTATCAGCTCGTTTGTTGCTATGGAAGAGGATAGGAAAGCTGTTAGAGCAATCTGGGAGGATCTGCATGCTCCCATCCCCCTAAGCCTGACCGGAAGTGAGGCTTGCAACCACTGTCCATCTTCAAGGGAAAGATTCAATACACTAGCATGATCTTAAGGAGAGAGTCATATTCCTTGAATTTTGGACTCCAGAAGCCTGGGGAGCATCTCAGAAAGTAGGTAAGTTTTGGGATTGACAGGCACCTGGTGAGTAGGTAGAAGGCATCATGTGTATCAGTGTCTTTCATCCTGCCTTCCATCTTCTGGAGGTCTGAGACTTTTTTTTCTAGGATCAGATCAATGGCATTGGGCCCAAGAGGAGCACCAAGGAGAGTGCTGTTGGCTGGATCAATGGCTCGTGCTCCTGGTAAAACAGCACTAATATTCTGGATCATCTGTCGATTGGTAGAAACTATTTCACATTTGGTGGGGTTTAAAGATAGGCCCAGGCTCTCTCCCATGATTTTAATTTTTCTGATGCCCACTAGGAGAAATTCTGTTGTGCCAGCTAGGGTACCATCATCCAAGAACCAGATATTGAGCTCACTGGAGAGTGCTTCTGTGACTTCCTTGATGACCAAAGAGAGTAGAAAGGGGGCGAGAGGGTCCCTCTGTTGCACGCCCTCACATGAGTTAATTTCATGGTCCCCAAACAATAGTTTGGAAGTCACGATTCTATGAAGGGATAAAGGGAAGGGAAGTTTCTATAAACTGCTTGGAGAGCAGCATCCCTTCTGTTGCGGCCCCCTGCCAAACTGGCGGTTAAATAGTTAACCTGCCGGCCGGCAGTACCACTGGGTACGTCATCAAACCCAATGTGGGGACTGCTGAGCCGGCCTTAGAACATTATGTACCTGAGCGCCTCACTGTACGCACCTAAGCAGTAGGTACCTGACCACCTAAGGGTACACGTCTACTGGCTTCAGCAACATTAAGTACCTGAACTCCTCAGGGTACACATCTACGCAGTAGGTACCTGAACACCTAATCGTACCTATCTACTGGCGTTAGAAGAACCGCTCACCGCAGCTCACTGAGTCTGTTGGCCTCAGTTACTTGACGGCCGCATTCAGTGAGCTTGCAGCATGGTGTTCGGCTAGCGGTGTGTCAACCGGCTTTGGAAAGGATTTACTGGACTACCGGTGATGTCTGTGGACTCACCGTCTACGCTGATCAACTGTGGGCCGGAGTCATCGGATGCTGTTTAGTGGGACATTACATGAAGAAAAGGTTGGAGTGTTACACTGAACTGGGCCAGGACCGTAGTGTGACACTTAGGGACGTATGATGGAGTGGAACACTGAGATATGCACAGGACCGTAGTGGAACACTGAGATGAAAAGGGTGTCGTGTGACACTGAAGATGGCCTGGTTGTAGTGTACACTGAATAGTGTCATGTGACTGGCCTCGACCGGATAAGTGTCGTGAGAAACAGTTGACTGTAATATATTATTTTAAATGTTACTTAATTTATTTTTTTAGCATAGAGATATCCTTCTGACTGAGTTGAATGCGTTGGCAAAGTCCAATTTCACCAAGTCTTTTTCATCGGACATGTTGATATACACTCGTGCTGCGTGGGCAGCTGCTTCACAGCCTTGTTGAATGCCAAAACTGAGCTAAGTTGGTTTCAGCATTGCAGCAGCCTCTTGACTCACCCTTCTTACTGCAGCCTTGGCAACTAGGCGCCAAAGGGTGTTGCCCACTGCAATGGGCCTAATTCTTTTTCCGGAGGGCACACAATGATGCACCAAAGAAAAGGGGTGTGATGGCTTCTGGGACACTGCCAGCCAGGCAGATGTTGCAAAATTTGGTGAGTTCAGACAGCAGCCTCTCTGAAACCTCACCAAGTGCTGGATTGAGTATTTGTTTTAAGTGTTGAGGCCTTAAACCGGTGAAACCTCCTGCTGAGCCCTGTGGAAATGACATAGCAGCTTTATACACATCAGCATCCTGTAAGGTTAGATGCTCTTCGCCTGCTGCAATGTCAGGGAGGTCAATGTTGGTACTGGGAGCCCTGGGTGGATGTTTGTCTTTCAGAGCTTGCGCCGTGCTGACGTCCTTGGGAGCGACGGTATCCTCACTGGTTATAAGCCTCAGTGCTCCAATAGTATTACCCTCTTCTATTTTTTTTTGCTAATTTGGGCTCTGATTTTTGAGGTGTCGGGTGTCCTGTTGTTGGCATTTGCCTGGCGGGTGTTTGTCGCCCTAGGGGGGAGACAGAAGAGGTTGTCATCCCTTGGGAATGCATTTATTGCCCTAATAACATGTGTTGCTAGTGACTTGTCGCTCCTTGGTGGGACAGCCAAACAGGCATTGCCAAAAAGCAGCAAGTTGTGCCAGGATCTGTTGTGTGAAGGAGCATCGTTGATTGTCTTCAGAAAGTCAGTGAATTTGCTAGCAGCTTGAGAGCGAACTGCTTTGAGGATGTGTCAGCGGTGGATGTTAATTTGATTGCAGATAACATAAGAACATAAGAAAGGAGGAACACTGCAGCAGGCCTGTTGGCCCATATGTAGACAGCCTGTACTGTCAGAGCACACAAGCTAGCTGTCTGCTCTGACTAGTTCATATTTCGCGGCATTCAGGTGCTGCCCTCTGTAGGCTCACCTAGGTCAGTGGGAGACACAGCCCACCCTCTCTCACTCCTAGGCCGAACGACTTGATAGACACAAGTGCTCCCCCTCCACGGACTGGCATGCGGTCACTCCCTCACACTGCTCGTTGTGTACTCACTCCTACCCAATTAAAGCCAAACTAGTCCACGGCCATATCATTGCTACCTACGCTACCTTCATCGGCACTAAACCGCTGTTCAGCAGTAAGAACAGCAATAACACATACTAGGCAGGTCCTTTACAATTCATCCCACTAACAAACATTTGACCAACCCAATTTTCAATGCTACCCAAGAAATAAGCTCTGATGTGCAAGTCCCACTCAAATCCAACCCCTCCCACTCATGTACTTATCCAACCTAAATTTGAAACTACCCAAAGTCCTAGCCTCAATAACCCAACTCGGTAGACTGTTCCACTCATCAACTACTCTATTTCCAAACCAATACTTTCCTATGTCCTTTCTAAATCTAAACTTATCTAATTTAAATCCATTACTGCGGGTTCTCTCATAAGAACCCGCATTTGAGGTCCTCTGTAGAAGTGAAGTCATTGTAGCTGTCAGTGCTGTCTGATGGGAGGGGCTATTGGTTGTTCTCATTTGGAGCTCTCCTGGAGCCTAGACATCCACTGTGTGCACGGATGTAGCCAGTTGAGGAATTGAGTGCACATTCCCTGTAGCACACCCGGCAGATGCCTCGTGAACGACGGCTTTGGCTTTGTCGTGAAGATTTCTGGGAACCCTGGACTTCTTGTTCCATTGCTGATATCGTGGGGGTGGGAGGGCGCTAGCTGTGGGGTGACGGGTGAAGGACAGCATGGATGCATGGGGGATGTGGCTGGGGGAGTAGCGAGCGGCAGAACTTGTAATTGGTGGGGCACTAAACGGCAACACCCTCGGTCAGGAAGTCAGTGGGCCCATGCTGGGGTGAAGGGAGGGGATCAGGGATGGGGGCTAAGGGAGTGGCCCTGTGTGTTCACTAAAGATGCACATCACTGACTAACTTTTACTAAGATAAGGTAAGATAAGATTTCGTTCGGATTTTTAACCCCGGATGGTTAGCCACCCAGGATAACCCAAGAAAGTCAGTGCGTCATCGAGGACTGTCTAACTTATTTCCATTGGGGTCCTTAATCTTGTCCCCCAGGATGCGACCCACACCAGTCGACTAACACCCAGGTACCTATTTGCTGATAGGTGAACAGGACAACAGGTGTAAGGAAACGTGTCGAAATGTTATACACTTATTTTTCTATTTAGAAAAAGCCCTCACCATTTGGTACACTAATCACCATGCTCTCACTAATAACCGAGGTGTTCTTCTGTTCAGTATCTAATGACGGTGTCGTGAGCGGCCACTTCCTCCCCCAACCACCAACCCCCGCCGGACACAGGTAAACAAAACCTCCTCCACACCACCGCTGGCAGGATCTCCTCACCACTGCTACTCCCCAAATCCCAACATGTACACTGCACTTCACTGATACAGAAGCAACGGTCTGATGCAGAAGATTGTCACAACTCTGTAATCTCCGGTGGATACTCACGATAATGTCTGCCGAAACTGGCCCGTGTAAACCATTTTGGTTCTTGGTTTACACACAAAATATATGGAGCACCACAAACTGGCTCCCTCCCTCCACGTGTGTGTGTATATATATATATATATATATATATATATATATATATATATCTTTCTTTCAACACACCGGCCGTATCCCACCGAGGCGGGGTGGCCTAAAAGGAAAAACGAAAGTTTCTCCTTTTACATTTAGTAATATATACAGGAGAAGAGGTTACTAGCCCCTTGCTCCCGGCATTTTAGTTGCCTCTTACAACACGCATGGCTTACGGAGGAAGAATTCTATTCCACTTCCCCATGGAGATATATATATATATATATATATATATATATATATATATATATATATATATATATATATATATATATATATATGTATATGCAATAAGATTACAGTAAACAGGTGATTTCAAAATATGCAAAACAACCACTCTGAAAGAATAGAGAAATTCCAAGTGCTTTGTGACTACTCACATTATCAGGGAACTATGAAAGTGAAGCATCCAAGGAAGCTATATAAGGGGTCCGGCCAGCACCTCACTATCAGATCCCACAACGGTTAAACACGTGACGTGCGGCGAGCCAACTTGGATAGGTCCCTTGCAAAACTCACCCCCAAGCTATTTATTTGTCCAGTGTATTATTAAATTCTTCCCAAATTCTATTAATTATAAATGGATCTAATTTATATAAACCAAAGGAAATATTCATATAATTGTCAAAACTGCTTTTTATGAAACAAGATTCAATTATATTCCTGTTGACCATGGACTTGCTTGATACTACTTTCTCAACTTTTTGAAAATCAATTGGATGGTTAAAATCTCTTACATGAATAAATAGAGCATTGGAATCTTGTCCAGTTCTAATGCAAGATTCTAATGCTCTGTTTATTCATGTAAGAGATTTTAACCATCCAATTGATTTTCAAAAAGTTGAGAAAGTAGTATCAAGCAAGTCCATGGTCAACAGGAATATAATTGAATCTTGTTTCATAAAAAGCAGTTTTGACAATAATATGAATATTTCCTTTGGTTTATATAAATTAGATCCATTTATAATTAATAGAATTTGGGAAGAATTTAATAATACACTGGACAAATAAATAGCCTGGGGGGTGAGTTTTGCAAGGGACCTATCCAAGTTGGCTCGCCGCGCGTCACATGTTTAACCGTTGTGGGATCTGATAGTGAGGTGCTGGCCGGACCCCTTATATAGCTTCCTTGGATGCTTCATTTTCATAGTTCCTTGATAATGTGAGTAGTCACGAAAGCGCTTGGAATTTCTCTATTCTTTTAGAGTGGTTGTTTTGCATATATGTATATATATATATTTAGAGAGAGAGAGAGAGAAACTTTCATCATCATTCGCTTGATCACTGTCTTCCCAGAACCATACCTACACTACAGTTATAAAACTGCAACGTTAACACCCCTCCTTCAGAGTGCAGGCACTGGTCTTCCCATCTCCAGGACTCAAGTCCAGCCTGCAGGTTTCCCTGAATCCCTTTATAAATGTTACCTTGCTCACACTCCAACAGCACATCAAGTCCTAAAAACCATTTGTCTACATTCACTCTTATCTAACACCCCTCATTCATTCTTACTGCATGTTCAAGCCCCTCACACTCAAAACCTCCTTACCCCCTCCCTCCAACCTTTCCTAGGCCGACCCCTACCCTGCCTTCCCTCCACTACAGATTTATACACTCTTGAAGTCATTCTATTTCGTTGCCTCCTCTGTACATGTCCAAACCACCTCAACAACCCCTCCTCAGCCCTTTAGGTAATAGTTTTTGTAATACCGCACCTTCTCCTAATTTCCCAACTACGAATTATCTGCATTATATTCACACCACACATTGCCCTCAGACACGACATCTCCACTGCCTCCAGCCTTCTCCTTGTTGCAACATTCACCACCCATGTTTCACACCCATACAAGAGCGTTGGTATAACTATACTCTAATACAATCCCCTCTTTGCTTCTAAGGACAAAGATTTGTCTCCACAGACTCCTAAGTGAACCACTCAGCTTTTTTACCTCATCAGTTCTGTGACTCACCTCGTCCTTCATAGACCCATCTGCTTACACGTCCACTCCTAAATATCTGAACACAATCACCTTTTCCATACTGTCTCCCTCAAACTGATATCCAGTCTTTCGTTACCTATTTTTTTGTTATCCTCATCACCTTACTCTTTCCTATATTCACTTTTTATTTTTTTTACATACCCTACCAAGCTCATCCACTAACTTCTGCAACTTCTCTTCAGAATCTCCGAAAAGCACAGTGTCATCAGCAAAGAGCAACTGTGACAACTCCCTCTTCGTGTTAGAGTCTTTATCTTTTAACCACCACACCTTTTGCGAAGACCCGAGCATTTACTTCTCTTACAACCCCATCTATAAATATATTGAACAACCATAGCGATATCACAAATCCTTGTCTAAGGCCTACTTTTACTGGGAAATAATCTCCCTCTCTTCTACATACTCTATCTTGAGCATTACTATCCTTGTAAAAACTCTTCACTGCTTTCAGTTACCTACCTCCTATTCCATACATTTGCAACATCTACCATATTGCCCCACTATGCAACCTGTCATTCGACTTTTCCAAATCCGTAAATGCCACAAAAACCTTGTTACCCTTATATTTTTATATATATATATATATATATATATATATATATATATATATATATATATATATATATATATATATATATATATATATATATATATGTATATATTTATATATATATACATATATTAATATATATATATATATATATATATCTATATATATATATATATATATATATATATATAGATATATATATATATATATATATATAAATATATGTATATATATATATATATATATATATATATATATATATATATATATATATATATATATATATATATATATATATATATATATATATATATATATATATATATATATATATATATATATATATATATATATATATATATATATATATATGCAAGGAATTCGCAAAGAGCAGGCGAAATATACACAAACACTGATCTCTGGCTGAAGGAGACTAGAACCTATGAACCTTGGAACAAAGTACACAGTGCTATACCATTTTCACCACACTGGACCAATATCTTGGCGTCCAGCTTGCGCTAGACTTTGATCCAAGGCAGCCAGCTTTCAGGGAGAAGGCTTACAGCTTTTCATCTAATCCCCTCAAGTCAAACCATCGGCAATCAACAAACTCACGTTAATTAAAAAAGAACACCCCGAAACCCCGTATGCTGCTGTAATTCACTTCAAGAAGAAATATGGCCGGAAGATATTAGTGTCTCCTAATCTAAAAGAGGAATTTATTGTCACTTCCCGAAACTCTGAGTTCTATGAGGTATTGCCGGTGAACGACTTCGAATCAGCAAAATTAACAGAACTTATATCCATGGAGAGAGTAACAAAATATATGCTAATGTGCTATTCACTAGACATGCCTCTCGATGCTGTCCACAGTAACAGAAACTTCCTGAAAGCTGAGCTGCTCCGACTCAAGAAGGACAACAATGTACCTACGAGACAGGTCTTAATGTAACATGTAGTACGTTTCACAGCTCACCAAGTTAGGACGTACAAACCAAAACCTTTCAGATGTTTCAGATTCCAAAGGTTCAACCACCTCATTTCCTGATGTCTCAATGGGCAGCAGCCTCGTCCAGAGGAGACTACAGTAACACGGAATTCAGGGCCACTTCCCCAGCCACAGCGACGAAGGAAACCAAGGAAGCATCAGTTTCCTCGGTTTCCGTAACACCGCAGCAGCCACCAATGAAGAGCACTGTAGCCCGAGGGAACAGAGCAAGCCATCTAGAGTCATCAAATAATGTAGACAGTCACGTGAGACACCGATGTCATATGCGACCTGAAAGACTCAGAAGAAAACAAAGAGACACTCAGAACTGTGGTAAAGACCTTCGTGAGTATATGCATGATGAACAAAAGAGAGTCCTTGATTTATTTGCAAATTTATCTGACCATCCAACATAGGGCCCAGGGACAATGATGGGGTGCCTGATTACCCCACCCTGCCTGCTGTAGTACATAAAATATTTTGCTGTGGAGCGCACAGAGTTCACAGCAAGACCCTGATAGTGGCCACAGAACACCTGAATGAAATCAACATCTTCGAGAACCTCAGACGGGTCACCTTAGGATTAAGACCTGCGTCAGGACGCAGTTCCTGACGAATCAATCAACAGCAACCATCGTATGTTAGTGTGATTACCAAATGGTTCAAATCGGACTCAGCGGGTTATATGTGTATTGTGGTGTTCATAAATCTAACTTTCTATATTTTTGCAAATCTTATTTGAAGAGATTGAGATGACACTTATGTAGTGCATGCCTGTATTTATTTCAGTGTCATATTTAATTAATAAATGACTTTATTTTCCCAGATGTGTGGTGCCAAATTGTGATGACAATAGTACCCATTACGAGGAGATGTTCACAGAGTGGGCCATCCCAGAGGGTGACCAGTGTCATGTCTGGACACTCAAGAACAACATTACTGACCAATGTCAGCCAGATGTATTTTCCAACTCAACTTCATCTTGTTCACAGTGGATTTATGACACATCATTGTTCTCTGCAACTACTGTCACTCAGGTTTGTGAGACTGTACTCTCTATTTGTTTTGTCAAATTAATGCAGTTTCTGTTAAGACTGTACATGGATATGCTAGATGAGTTGTACTGTATTGTGTGTTACGACTCGTGTAAGTAAAATTGTACTGTATTGTGTATTACGACTCGTGTAAGTAAAATTGTACTGTATTGTGTATTACGACTCGTGTAAGTAAAATTGTACTGTATTGTGTATTACGACTCGTGTAAGTAAAATTAATAATTACGCTTGACTCTGCTAAATTCATTCTTAGCATTTCGAAAAAAAAATCGTTGATTCTAAATAATATTTAATACATTTAAATTGATTTATATGGCAGAAATTAGCTCTAGCAAACTGCATTAGTTAAGTGAGGTTAAGTAAGGTTTCTAAGTTAGTTTAAGTGAGGTTGAGTATGGTTTCTAAGTTAGTTTAAGTGAGGTTAAGTAAGGTTTCTAAGTTAGTTTAAGTGAGGTTGAGTAAGGTTTCTAAGTTAGTTTAAGTGAGGTTGAGTATGGTTTCTAAGTTAGTTTAAGTGAGGTTGAGTAAGCTTTCTAAGTTAGTTTAAGTGAGGTTGAGTATGGTTTCTAAGTTAGTTTAAGTGAGGTTGAGTAAGCTTTCTAAGTTAGTTTAAGTGAGGTTGAGTAAGGTTTCTAAGTTAGTTTAAGTGAGGTTGAGTATGGTTTCTAAGTTAGTTTAAGTGAGGTTGAGTAAGGTTTCTAAGTTAGTTTAAGTGAGGTTGAGTAAGGTTTCTAAGTTAGTTTAAGTGAGGTTGAGAAAGGTATTTTAGTTTAAGTGAGGTTAAGTAAGGTTTCTAAGTTAGTTTAAGTGAGGTTGAGTAAGGTTTCTAAGTTAGTTAAAGTGAGGTTGAGTAAGGTTTCTTAGTTTAAATGAGGTTAAGTAAGGTTTCTAAGTTAGTTTAAGTGAGGTTGAGTAAAGTTTCTAAGTTAGTTTAAGTGAGGTTGAGTAAGGTTTCTAAGTTAGTTTAAGTGAGGTTGAGTAAGGTTTCTAAGTTAGTTTAAGTGAGGTTGAGTAAGGTTTCTAAGTTAGTTTAAGTGAGGTTGAGTAAGGTTTTTTAGTTTAAGTGAGGTTAAGTAAGGTTTCTAAGTTAGTTTAAGTGAGGTTGAGTAAGGTTTCTAAGTTAGTTTAAGTGAGGTTGAGTAAGGTTTCTAAGTTAGTTTAAGTGAGGTTGAGTAAGGTTTCTAAGTTAGTTTAAGTAAGGTTGAGTAAGGTTTCTAAGTTAGTTTAAGTGAGGTTGAGTAAGGTTTCTAATTTAGTTTAAGTGAGGTTGAGTAAGGTTTCTAAGATAGTTTAAGTGAGGTTGAGTAAGGTTTCTAAGTTAGTTTAAGTGAGGTTGAGTAAGGTTTCTAAGTTAGTTTAAGTGAGGTTGAGTAAGGCTTCTAAGTTAGTTTAAGTAAGGTTGAGTAAGGTTTCTAAGTTAGTTTAAGTGAGGTTGAGTAAGGTTTCTAATTTAGTTTAAGTGAGGTTGAGTAAGGTTTCTAAGATAGTTTAAGTGAGGTTGAGTAAGTTTAAGTGAGGTTGAGTAAGGCTTCTAAGTTAGTTTAAGTGAGGTTAAGTAAGGTTTCTAAGTTAGTTTAAGTGAGGTTGAGTAAGGTTTCTAAGTTAGTTTAAGTGAGGTTGAGTAAGGTTTCTAAATTAGTTTAAGTAAGGTTGAGTAAGGTTTCTAAATTAGTTTAAGTAAGGTTAAGTAAGGTTTCTAAGTTAGTTTAAGTGAGGTTGAGTAAGGTTTCTAAGTTAGTTTAAGTGAGGTTAAGTAAGGTTTCTAAGTTAGTTTAAGTGAGGTTGAGTAAGGTTTCTAAGTTAGTTTAAGTGAGGTTGAGTATGGTTTCTAAGTTAGTTTAAGTGAGGTATGGTGAGCTTTCTAAGTTAGTTTAAGAGAGGTTAGGTGAGCTTTCTAAGTTAGTTTAAGTGAGGTTAGGTGAGCTTTCTAAGTTAGTTTAAGTGAGGTTAGGTGAGCTTTCTAAGTTAGTTTAAGTGAGGTTGAGTATGGTTTCTAAGTTAGTTTAAGTGAGGTTGAGTAAGGTTTCTAAGTTAGTTTAAGTGAGGTTGAGTAAGGTTTCTAAGTTAAAGTGAGGTTGAGTAAGGTATTTTAGTTTAAGTGAGGTTTAGTAAGGTTTCTAAGTTAGTTTAAGTGAGGTTGAGTAAGGTTTCTAAGTTAGTTAAAGTGAGGTTGAGTAAGGTTTCTTAGTTTAAGTGAGGTTGAGTAAGTTTTCTAAGTTAGTTTAAGTGAGGTTGAGTAAAGTTTCTAAGTTAGTTTAAGTGAGGTTGAGTAAGGTTTCTAAGTTAGTTTAAGTGAGGTTGAGTAAGGTTTCTAAGTTAGTTTAAGTGAGGTTGAGTAAGGTTTCTAAGTTAGTTTAAGTGAGGTTGAGTAAGGTTTTTTAGTTTAAGTGAGGTTAAGTAAGGTTTCTAAGTTAGTTTAAGTGAGGTTGAGTAAGGTTTCTAAGTTAGTTTAAGTGAGGTTGAGTAAGGTTTCTAAGTTAGTTTAAGTAAGGTTGAGTAAGGTTTCTAAGTTAGTTTAAGTAAGGTTGAGTAAGGTTTTTAAGTTAGTTTAAGTGAGGTTGAGTAAGGTTTCTAATTTAGTTTAAGTGAGGTTGAGTAAGGTTTCTAAGATAGTTTAAGTGAGGTTGAGTAAGGTTTCTAAGTTAGTTTAAGTGAGGTTGAGTAAGGTTTCTAAGTTAGTTTAAGTGAGGTTGAGTAAGGCTTCTAAGTTAGTTTAAGAAAGGTTGAGTAAGGTTTCTAAGTTAGTTTAAGTGAGGTTGAGTAAGGTTTCTAATTTAGTTTAAGTGAGGTTGAGTAAGGTTTCTAAGATAGTTTAAGTGAGGTTGAGTAAGGTTTCTAAGTTAGTTTAAGTGAGGTTGAGTAAGGTTTCTAAGTTAGTTTAAGTGAGGTTGAGTAAGGTTTCTAAGTTAGTTTAAGTGAGGTTGAGTAAGGTTTCTAAGTTAGTTTAAGTGAGGTTGAGTAAGGTTTCTAAGTTAGTTTAAGTAAGGTTGAGTAAGGTTTCTAAGTTAGTTTAAGTGAGGTTGAGTAAGGTTTCTAATTTAGTTTAAGTGAGGTTGAGTAAGGTTTCTAAGTTAGTTTAAGTGAGGTTGAGTAAGTTTAAGTGAGGTTGAGTAAGATTTTTTAGTTTAAGTGAGGTTAAGTAAGGTTTCTAAGTTAGTTTAAGTGAGGTTGAGTAAGGTTTCTAAGTTAGTTTAAGTGAGGTTGAGTAAGGTTTCTAAGTTAGTTTAAGTGAGGTTGAGTAAGGTTTCTAAGTTAGTTTAAGTAAGGTTGAGTAAGGTTTCTAAGTTAGTTTAAGTGAGGTTGAGTAAGGTTTCTAAGTTAGTTTAAGTGAGGTTGAGTAAGGTTTCTAAGTTAGTTTAAGTGAGGTTGAGTAAGGTTTCTAAGTTAGTTTAAGTGAGGTTGAGTAAGGTTTCTAAGTTAGTTTAAGTGAGGTTGAGTAAGGTTTCTAAGTTAGTTTAAGTGAGGTTGAGTAAGGTTTCTAAGTTAGTTTAAGTGAGGTTGAGTAAGGTTTCTAAGTTAGTTTAAGTGAGGTTGAGTAAGGTTTCTAAGATAGTTTAAGTGAGGTTGAGTAAGTTTAATTGAGGTTGAGTAGGTCTTCTAAGTTAGTTTAAGTGAGATTGAGTAAGGTTTCTAAGTTAGTTTAAGTGAGGTTGAGTAAGGTTTCTAAGATAGTTTAAATGAGGTTGAGTAAGGCATCTAAGTTAGTTTAAGTAAGGTTGAGTAAGGTTTCTAAGTTAGTTTAAGTGAGGTTGAGTAAGGTTTCTAATTTAGTTTAAGTGAGGTTGAGTAAGGTTTCTAAGATAGTTTAAGTGAGGTTGAGTAAGTTTAAGTGAGGTTGAGTAGGGCTTCTAAGTTAGTTTAAGTGAGGTTGAGTAAGGTTTCTAAGTTAGTTTAAGTGAGGTTGAGTAAGGTTTCTAAGTTACTTTAAGTGAGGTTGAGTAAGGTTTCTAAGTTACTTTAAGTGAGGTTGAGTAAGGTTTCTAAGTTAGTTTAAGTGAGGTTGAGTAAAGTTTCTAAGTTAGTTTAAGTGAGGTTGAGTAAAGTTTCTAAGTTAGTTTAAGTGAGGTTGAGTAAAGTTTCTAAGTTAGTTTAAGTGAGGTTGAGTAAAGTTTCTAAGTTAGTTTAAGTGAGGTTGAGTAAAGTTTCTAAGTTAGTTTAAATGAAGTTGAGTAAGGTTTCTAAGTTAGTTTAAGTGAGGTTGAGTAAATTTTCTAAGTTAGTTTAAGTGAGGATGAGTAAGGTTTCTAAGTTAGTTTAAGTGAGGTTGAGTAAATTTTCTAAGTTAGTTTAAGTGAGGTTGAGTAAAGTTTCTAAGTTAGTTTAAGTGAGGTTGAGTAAGGTTTCTAAGTTAGTTTAAGTGAGGTTGAGTAAGGTTTCTAAGTTAGTTTAAGTGAGGCTGAGTAAAGTTTCTAAGTTAGTCTAAGTGAGGCTGAGTAAACTTTCTAAGTTAGTTTAAGTGAGGCTGAGTAAAGTTTCTAAGTTAGTTTAAGTGAGGCTGAGTAAAGTTTCTAAGTTAGTTTAAGTGAGGCTGAGTAAAGTTTCTAAGTTAGTCTAAGTGAGGCTGAGTAAAGTTTCTAAGTTTAGTTCGAAAATAAAAATATTTATAACACTTTCAATGAAAATAAAATTGATCTATCATTCAGTATTTTTTTTTTTCAAAAAGTTTAGTTTTATGGGAAGTCGATCTTCTGGGCCAGAGATCAGTGTTTGTGTATATTTCGCCTGCTCTTGCGATTTCCTTGTATATATATATATATATATATATATATATATATATATATATATATATATATATATATATATATATATATATATATATATATATATATATATATATATATATATATATATATATATATATATAATTAAGTGATATATAATTGCATGAATCTATAGCTACGACTTAGTTTATTTTGTAGCTTAGTTTGGTTAATTTATTATTGTTTTAAAATATATCATTATGACTTTTTATGTAAGACAGTTTATTATAATGTTTGTAATTGATTTGACTTGTGGGGACATAAATTACTGATAATGATAACGATGTTAATGGTTGACAATATTGCTGAAGTTGATAAATTGGGTTTTAACACAATTATTCTATGCTATAGTGAGTATTTGTAGTATAATTGCTAAATAACATGTAGAATGTCATGTCAACATGCTATAGTGAGTATTTGTAGTATAATTGCTAAATAACATGTAGAATGTCATGTTAACATGAGAGTAAGATTGTTGGTGGTCATGTAGAAAGAAATATTTATGATGACTAGTAGATCAGGATGTGATATGATGAATAATATTTGATCTGCAAAATATAATTAATTTAATTATCTAAGTGACATTTAGAATCTTATTTACATATGATAAATAATAGAGGAGTAAAGAGAATACTCTGTGACACTGGTATAATAACAATGGTAGATGAGGCAGTGTCAACGACAGTCACCTGCTGTCATGACAGGACTTAATGGAAGAAAGATCATGCATTCTGATTCCATAATTCTCTAGTTTCAGCAGCAAGATACTGTGTACAGCTTTTCTATCATCAATAAAGAGGCATAATAAAGATGTATGATGATTTGGAATCTTTCAAGAAGACGCTTCTCTTGCAGTATATTCCGTCACCTTCTTAATAATTTTCTTAGGTTTCATAATTGTTAATTGGATATTAGAACTGTAATTTACGTTTGACTTTGTGGATCATTTTTTAAATAGACACAGAAAGTCTGGGCAGGTAATTTAATCATCCATCATAGTCAGTACAGATTATTTTTATTGATTTATCAAAATGGTCTTCGTGTATTTGTTTACTATGCCTGAGTTGCCAGATATCAACTCTGTCCACCAGAAAATGTTGGGAACTTCTTTCCAAAGTGAACATACTTACGTAAGCAAGAGTATACACATGTATCTGTATACATACACACAGACACGCATACACATTTTTTTATATTTTGATGTAATTAATTTTGTCTGTCCAGTTTAAATCTTTTTGTACAGTATCGGACAAAAATAATTCTGGCACCGCAGGAGGGCTTGTATTTTGGTGTTCCGAAATTATTTAATAAATACTTGTTCAATTTTCCTGTTGTAGAGACAGAAAAGATGATTTTCTGTTTGACCAAATAACGATAAATCGTCTACCTATGAAGATATTTTTCTGAACTGAATGTACCATAAAATTTTTGACTTACTGGTTATAGATTAGATTATTTAAAAAAATATTTTTATTGGCTTTCGCATTATTGAGCCCTGGGCAGGTACCCAGCCCGGGCATGTTTATGTGTGTTGAGGCAGATAATCTGGACTGAGCTCTGGGCAGGTACCCAGCCCGGGCATGTTTATGTGTGTTGAGGCAGATGATCTGGACTGAGCCCTGAGCAGGTACCCAGCCCGGGCATGTTTATGTGTGTTGAGGCAGATAATCTGGACTGAGCTCTGGGCAGGTACCCAGCCCGGGCATGTTTATGTGTGTTGAGGCAGATAATCTGGACTGAGCTCTGGGCAGGTACCCAGCCCGGGCATGTTTATGTGTGTTGAGGCAGATGATCTGGACTGAGCCCTGAGCAGGTACCCAGCCCGGGCATGTTTATGTGTGTTGAGGCAGATAATCTGGACTGAGCCCTGAGCAGGTACCCAGCCCGGGCATGTTTATGTGTGTTGAGGCAGATAATCTGGACTGAGCTCTGGGCAGGTACCCAGCCCGGGCATGTTTATGTGTGTTGAGGCAGATAATCTGGACTGAGCTCTGGGCAGGTACCCAGCCCGGGCATGTTTATGTGTGTTGAGGCAGATGAGCTGGACTGAGCTCTGGGCAGGTACCCAGCCCGGGCATGTTTATGTGTGTTGAGGCAGATGATCTGCACAGAGCTCTGAGCAGGTACCCAGCCCGGGCATGTTTATGTGTGTTGAGGCAGATGATCTGGACTGAGCCCTGTGCAGGTACCCAGCCCGGGCATGTTTATGTGTGTTGAGGCAGATAATCTGGACTGAGCTCTGGGCAGGTACCCAGCCCGGGCATGTTTATGTGTGTTGAGGCAGATGAGCTGGACTGAGCTCTGGGCAGGTACCCAGCCCGGGCATGTTTATGTGTGTTGAGGCAGATGAGCTGGACTGAGCTCTGGGCAGGTACCCAGCCCGGGCATGTTTATGTGTGTTGAGGCAGATGATCTGGACTGAGCCCTGAGCAGGTACCCAGCCCGGGCATGTTTATGTGTGTTGAGGCAGATGATCTGGACTGAGCTCTGGGCAGGTACCCAGCCCGGGCATGTTTATGTGTGTTGAGGCAGATGATCTGGACTGAGCTCTGGGCAGGTACCCAGCCCGGGCATGTTTATGTGTGTTGAGGCAGATGAGCTGGACTGAGCTCTGGGCAGGTACCCAGCCCGGGCATGTTTATGTGTGTTGAGGCAGATGATCTGGACTGAGCTCTGGGCAGGTACCCAGCCCGGGCATGTTTATGTGTGTTGAGGCAGATGAGCTGGACTGAGCTCTGGGCAGGTACCCAGCCCGGGCATGTTTATGTGTGTTGAGGCAGATGAGCTGGACTGAGCTCTGGGCAGGTACCCAGCCCGGGCATGTTTATGTGTGTTGAGGCAGATGATCTGGACTGAGCTCTGGGCAGGTACCCAGCCCGGGCATGTTTATGTGTGTTGAGGCAGATGAGCTGGACTGAGCTCTGGGCAGGTACCCAGCCCGGGCATGTTTATGTGTGTTGAGGCAGATGAGCTGGACTGAGCTCTGGGCAGGTACCCAGCCCGGGCATGTTTATGTGTGTTGAGGCAGATGAGCTGGACTGAGCTCTGGGCAGGTACCCAGCCCGGGCATGTTTATGTGTGTTGAGGCAGATGAGCTGGACTGAGCTCTGGGCAGGTACCCAGCCCGGGCATGTTTATGTGTGTTGAGGCAGATGAGCTGGACTGAGCTCTGGGCAGGTACCCAGCCCGGGCATTATGTGTGTTGAGGCAGATGATCTGGACTGAGCTCTGGGCAGGTACCCAGCCCGGCCATTATGTGTGTTGAGGCAGAGGAACTGGACTGAGCTCTGGGCAGGTACCCAGCCCGGCCATTATGTGTGTTGAGGCAGAGGAACTGGACTGAGCTCTGGGCAGGTACCCAGCCCGGCCATTATGTGTGTTGAGGCAGAGGAACTGGACTGAGCTCTGGGCAGGTACCCAGCCCGGCCATGTTTATGTGTGTTGAGGCAGATGAACTGGACTGAGCTCTGGGCAGGTACCCAGCCCGGGCATGTTTATGTGTGTTGAGGCAGATGAGCTGGACTGAGCTCTGGGCAGGTACCCCGCCCGGGCATTATGTGTGTTGAGGCAGATGAGCTGGACTGAGCTCTGGGCAGGTACCCAGCCCGGCCGTTTATGTGTGTTGAGGCAGATGAGCTGGACTGAGCTCTGGGCAGGAACCCAGCCCGGGCATGTTTATATGTGTTGAGGCAGATGAGCTGGACTGAGCTCTGGGCAGGTACCCAGCCCGGGCATGTTTATGTGTGTTGAGGCAGATGAGCTGGACTGAGCTCTGGGCAGGTACCCAGCCCGGGCATGTTTATGTGTGTTGAGGCAGATGAGCTGGACTGAGCTCTGGGCAGGTACCCAGCCCGGCCATTATGTGTGCCTAGCCCGGCCATTATGTGTGTTGAGGCAGAGAAACTGGACTGAGCTCTGGGCAGGTACCCAGCCCGGCCATTATGTGTGTTGAGGCAGAGGAACTGGACTGAGCTCTGGGCAGGTACCCAGCCCGGGCATGTTTGTGTGTGTTGAGGCAGATGATCTGGACTGAGCTCTGGGCAGGTACCCAGCCCGGGCATGTTTATGTGTGTTGAGGCAGATGATCTGGACTGAGCTCTGGGCAGGTACCCAGCCCGGGCATGTTTATGTGTGTTGAGGCAGATGATCTGGACTGAGCTCTGGGCAGGTACCCAGCCCGGGCATGTTTATGTGTGTTGAGGCAGATGATCTGGACTGAGCTCTGGGCAGGTACCCAGCCCGGGCATGTTTATGTGTGTTGAGGCAGATGAGCTGGACTGAGCTCTGGGCAGGTACCCAGCCCGGGCATGTTTATGTGTGTTGAGGCAGATGATCTGGACTGAGCTCTGGGCAGGTACCCAGCCCGGGCATGTTTATGTGTGTTGAGGCAGATGATCTGGACTGAGCTCTGGGCAGGTACCCAGCCCGGGCATGTTTATGTGTGTTGAGGCAGATGATCTGGACTGAGCTCTGGGCAGGTACCCAGCCCGGGCATGTTTATGTGTGTTGAGGCAGATGATCTGGACTGAGCTCTGGGCAGGTACCCAGCCCGGGCATGTTTATGTGTGTTGAGGCAGATGAGAAACTGGACTGAGCTCTGGGCAGGTACCCAGCCCGGGCATGTTTATGTGTGTTGAGGCAGATGATCTGGACTGAGCTCTGGGCAGGTACCCAGCCCGGGCATGTTTATGTGTGTTGAGGCAGATGATCTGGACTGAGCTCTGGGCAGGTACCCAGCCCGGCCATTATGTGTGTTGAGGCAGAGAAACTGGACTGAGCTCTGGGCAGGTACCCAGCCCGGCCATTATGTGTGTTGAGGCAGAGAAACTGGACTGAGCTCTGGGCAGGTACCCAGCCCGGCCATTATGTGTGTTGAGGCAGAGAAACTGGACTTACGAAATATTGGAATATCTTTCTTAGATCGTGTGGTGATCGCAACACGTCTACACATTGTGTTATTATGTCTTATATTGGGTGTTCCTATTTTTGTTTTTTCTCGCCTTTCCTGAGTATGTATTTTTCTGCTTAGATGTTCAGTTCCTATTTTTCTTACTTTTCTATCTTACTGCGTCTCAAAGTTACAAACAGTATGAGCACCGTAGTTATATCTACTTATAAAGTATTAAACACAACCTGGATATATTAAATAATGGGCAGAAAGACTAATATTAAAATAATATATAAAACTATAACTGTCTAGAAAAGAGTTGATCAGAAATTTATTCACAACAAATTGAAGAGTAAATTTTGTGTCTGTTAGAGTAGTTAATAATAGTCACTGTGACTCACTTGCCATGGGTTCAAGCCTCACTTGTTCCATGACTCACTTGCCATGAGTTCAAGCCTCACTTGTTCCATGACTCACTTGCCATGGGTTCAAGCCTCACTTGTTCCATGACTCACTTGCCATGGGTTCAAGTCTCATTTGTTCCATGACTCACTTGCCATGGGTTCAAGTCTCACTTGTTCCATGACTCACTTGCCATGGGTTCAAGCCTCACTTGTTCCATGACTCACTTGCCATGGGTTCAAGCCTCACCTATTCCATGACTCACTTGCCATGGGTTCAAGTCTCACTTGTTCCATGACTCACTTGCCATGGGTTCAAGTCTCACTTGTTCCATGACTCACTTGCCATGGGTTCAAGTCTCACTTGTTCCATGACTCACCTGCCATGGGTTCAAGCCTCACCTGTTCCATGGCTCACTTGCCATGGGTTCAAGCCTCACTTGTTCCATGACTCACTTGCCATGGGTTCAAGCCTCACTTGTTCCATGACTCACCTGCCATGGGTTCATGTCTCACTTGTTCCATGACTCACTTGCCATGGGTTCACTCCTAATCTGTTCCATGACTTACTTGCCATGGGTTCAAGCATCACCCAATCCATGACTCACTTGCCAGGGGTTCAAGCCTCACTTGTTCCATGACTCACTTGCCATGGGTTCAAGCCTCACCCAATCCATGACTCACCTGCCATGGGTTCAAGCCTCACTTGTTCCATGACTCACTTGCCATGGGTTCAAGCCTCACCCAATCCATGACTCACCTGCCATGGGTTCAAGCCTCACCCAATCCATGACTCACCTGCCACGGGTTCAAGCCTCACTTGTTCCATGACTCACTTGCCATGGGTTCAAGCCTCACCCAATCCATGACTCACTTGCCATGGGTTCAAGCCTCACTTGTTCCATGACTCACTTGCCATGGGTTCAAGCCTCACTTGTTCCATGACTCACTTTCCATGGGTTCAAGCCTCATCCATTCCATGACTCACTTTCCATGGGTTCAAGTCTCATCCATTCCATGACTCACTTTCCATGGGTTCAAGCCTCACTTGTTCCATGACTCACTTGCCATGGGTTCAAGCCTCACTTGTTCCATGACTCACTTTCCATGGGTTCAAGCCTCACTTGTTCCATGACTCACTTGCCATGGGTTCAAGCCTCACTTGTTCCATGACTCACTTGCCATGGGTTCAAGCCTCACTTGTTCCATGACTCACTTGCCATGGGTTCAAGCCTCACTTGTTCCATGACTCACTTTCGATGGGTTCAAGCCTCACTTGTTCCATGACTCACTTGCCATGGGTTCAAGCCTCACCTGTTCCATGACTCACTTGCCATGGTTTCAAGCCTCATCCATTCCATGACTCACTTTCCATGGGTTCAAGCCTCACTTGTTCCATGACTCACTTGCCATGGGTTCAAGCCTCACTTGTTCCGTGACTCACTTGCCAGGGGTTCAAGCCTCACTTGTTCCGTGACTCACTTGCCATGGGTTCAAGCCTCACTTGTTCCGTGACTCACTTGCCATGGGTTCAAGCCTCACTTGTTCCATGACTCACTTGCCATGGGTTCAAGCCTCACCTGTTCCATGACTCACTTGCCATGGGTTCAAGCCTCACTTGTTCCATGACTCACTTGACATGGGTTCAAGCCTCACTTGTTCCATGACTCACTTCACATGGGTTCAAGCCTCACCTGTTCCATGACTCACTTGCCATGGGTTCAAGCCTCACCTGTTCCATGACTCACTTGCCATGGGTTCAAGCCTCACCTGTTCCATGACTCACTTGCCATGGGTTCAAGCCTCACCTGTTCCATGACTCACTTGACATGGGTTCAAGCCTCACTTGTTCCATGACTCACTTGCCATGGGTTCAAGTTTCACCCATTCCATGACTCACTTGCCATGGGTTCAAGTCTCACCCATTCCATGACTCACCTGCCATGGGTTCAAGCCTCACTTGTTCCATGACTCACTTGCCATGGGTTCATGTCTCACTTGTTCCATGACTCACTTGCCATGGGTTCATGTCTCACTTGTTCCATGACTCACTTGCCATGGGTTCATGTCTCACTTGTTCCATGGCACACTTGCCATGGGTTCAAGTCTCACTTGTTCCATGACTCACTTGCAATGGGTTCAAGTCTCACTTGTTCCATGACTCACTTGCCATTGGTTCAAGCCTCATCCATTCCATGACTCTCTTGCCATGGGTTCAAGTCTCACTTGTTCCATGACTCACTTGCCATGGGTTCAAGTCTCACTTGTTCCATGACTCAGTTGCCATGGGTTCAAGCCTCACCCATTCCATGACTCACTTGCCATGCGTTCAAGCCTCACCCATTCCATGACTCACTTGCCATGGGTTCAAGTCTCACTTGTTCCCTGACTCACTTGCCATGGGTTCAAGTCTCACTTGTTCCATGACTCACTTGCCATGGGTTCAAGCCTCACCCATTCCATGACTCACTTGCCATGCGTTCAAGCCTCACCCATTCCATGACTCACTTGCCATGGGTTCAAGTCTCACTTGTTCCATGACTCATTTGCCATGGGTTCAAGCCTCACCTGTTCCATGACTCACTTGCCATGGGTTCAAGCCTCACCTGTTCCATGACTCACTTGCCATGGGTTCAAGCCTCACTTGTTCCATGACTCCCTTGACATGGGTTCAAGTCTCACCCGTTCCATGACTCACTTGCCATGGGTTCAAGCCTCACTTGTTCCATGACTCACTTGCCATGGGTTCAAGCCTCACCTGTTTCATGACTCACTTGACATGGGTTCAAGCCTCACTTGTTCCATGACTCACTTGCCATGGGTTCAAGTCTCACCCATTCCATGACTCACTTGCCATGGGTTCAAGTCTCACCCATTCCATGACTCACTTGCCATGGGTTCAAGTCTCACTTGTTCCATGACTCACTTGCCATGGGTTCAAGTCTCACTTGTTCCATGACTCACTTGCCATGGGTTCAAGTCTCACTTGTTCCATGAATCACTTGCCATGGGTTCAAGTCTCACTTGCTCCATGACTCACTTGCCATGGGTTCAAGTCTCACTTGTTCCATGACTCACTTGCCATGGGTTCAAGTCTCACTTGTTCCATGACTCACTTGCCATGGGTTCAAGCCTCATCCATTCCATGACTCACTTGCCATGGGTTCAAGTCTCACTTGTTCCATGACTCACTTGCCATGGGTTCAAGTCTCACTTGTTCCATGACTCACTTGCCATGGGTTCAAGCCTAACCCATTCCATGACTCACTTGCCATGCGTTCAAGCCTCACCCATTCCATGACTCACTTGCCATGGGTTCAAGTCTCACTTGTTCCATGACTCACTTGCCATGGGTTCAAGTCTCACTTGTTCCATGACTCACTTGCCATGGGTTCAAGTCTCACTTGTTCCATGACTCACTTGCCATGGGTTCAAGTCTCACTTGTTCCATGACTCACTTGCAATGGGTTCAAGTCTCACTTGTTCCATGACTCACTTGCCATGGGTTCAAGCCTCACCCATTCCATGACTCACTTGCCATGGGTTCAAGCCTCACCCATTCCATGACTCACTTGCCATTTGTTCAAGTCTCACCCGTTCCATGGCTCACTTGCCATGGGTTCAAGTCTCACCCATTCCATGACTCACTTGCCATGGGTTCAAGTCTCACTTGTTCCATGACTCACTTGCCATGGGTTCAAGTCTCACTTGTTCCATGACTCACCTGCCATGGGTTCAAGCCTCACCTGTTCCATGGCTCACTTGCCATGGGTTCAAGCCTCACTTGTTCCATGACTCACTTGCCATGGGTTCAAGCATCACTTGTTCCATGACTCACCTGCCATGGGTTCAACCCTCACTTGTTCCATGACTCACTTGCCATGGGTTCACTCCTAATCTGTTCCATGACTTACTTGCCATGGGTTCAAGCATCACCCAATCCATGACTCACTTGCCAGGGGTTCAAGCCTCACTTGTTCCATGACTCACTTGCCATGGGTTCAAGCCTCACCCAATCCATGACTCACCTGCCATGGGTTCAAGCCTCACTTGTTCCATGACTCACTTGCCATGGGTTCAAGCCTCACCCAATCCATGACTCACCTGCCATGGGTTCAAGCCTCACCCAATCCATGACTCACCTGCCATGGGTTCAAGCCTCACTTGTTCCATGACTCACTTGCCATGGGTTCAAGCCTCACCCAATCCATGACTCACTTGCCATGGGTTCAAGCCTCACTTGTTCCATGACTCACTTGCCATGGGTTCAAGCCTCACTTGTTCCATGACTCACTTTCCATGGGTTCAAGCCTCATCCATTCCATGACTCACTTTCCATGGGTTCAAGTCTCATCCATTCCATGACTCACTTTCCATGGGTTCAAGCCTCACTTGTTCCATGACTCACTTGCCATGGGTTCAAGCCTCACTTGTTCCATGACTCACTTTCCATGGGTTCAAGCCTCACTTGTTCCATGACTCACTTGCCATGGGTTCAAGCCTCACTTGTTCCATGACTCACTTGCCATGGGTTCAAGCCTCACTTGTTCCATGACTCACTTGCCATGGGTTCAAGCCTCACTTGTTCCATGACTCACTTTCGATGGGTTCAAGCCTCACTTGTTCCATGACTCACTTGCCATGGGTTCAAGCCTCACCTGTTCCATGACTCACTTGCCATGGTTTCAAGCCTCATCCATTCCATGACTCACTTTCCATGGGTTCAAGCCTCACTTGTTCCATGACTCACTTGCCATGGGTTCAAGCCTCACTTGTTCCGTGACTCACTTGCCATGGGTTCAAGCCTCACTTGTTCCGTGACTCACTTGCCATGGGTTCAAGCCTCACTTGTTCCGTGACTCACTTGCCATGGGTTCAAGCCTAACTTGTTCCATGACTCACTTGCCATGGGTTCAAGCCTCACCTGTTCCATGACTCACTTGCCATGGGTTCAAGCCTCACTTGTTCCATGACTCACTTGACATGGGTTCAAGCCTCACTTGTTCCATGACTCACTTCACATGGGTTCAAGCCTCACCTGTTCCATGACTCACTTGCCATGGGTTCAAGCCTCACCTGTTCCATGACTCACTTGCCATGGGTTCAAGCCTCACCTGTTCCATGACTCACTTGCCATGGGTTCAAGCCTCACCTGTTCCATGACTCACTTGACATGGGTTCAAGCCTCACTTGTTCCATGACTCACTTGCCATGGGTTCAAGTTTCACCCATTCCATGACTCACTTGCCATGGGTTCAAGTCTCACCCATTCCATGACTCACTTGCCATGGGTTCAAGTCTCACTTGTTCCATGACTCACTTGCCATGGGTTCAAGTCTCACTTGTTCCATGACTCACTTGCCATGGGTTCAAGTCTCACTTGTTCCATGACTCACTTGCCATGGGTTCAAGTCTCACTTGTTCCATGACTCAGTTGCCATGGGTTCAAGTCTCACTTGTTCCATGACTCACTTGCCATGGGTTCAAGTCTCACTTGTTCCATGACTCACTTGCCATTGGTTCAAGCCTCATCCATTCCATGACTCTCTTGCCATGGGTTCAAGTCTCACTTGTTCCATGACTCACTTGCCATGGGTTCAAGTCTCACTTGTTCCATGACTCAGTTGCCATGGGTTCAAGCCTCACCCATTCCATGACTCACTTGCCATGCGTTCAAGCCTCACCCATTCCATGACTCACTTGCCATGGGTTCAAGTCTCACTTGTTCCCTGACTCACTTGCCATGGGTTCAAGTCTCACTTGTTCCATGACTCACTTGCCATGGGTTCAAGCCTCACCCATTCCATGACTCACTTGCCATGCGTTCAAGCCTCACCCATTCCATGACTCACTTGCCATGGGTTCAAGTCTCACTTGTTCCATGACTCATTTGCCATGGGTTCAAGCCTCACCTGTTCCATGACTCACTTGCCATGGGTTCAAGCCTCACCTGTTCCATGACTCACTTGCCATGGGTTCAAGCCTCACTTGTTCCATGACTCACTTGACATGGGTTCAAGTCTCACCCGTTCCATGACTCACTTGCCATGGGTTCAAGCCTCACTTGTTCCATGACTCACTTGCCATGGGTTCAAGCCTCACCTGTTTCATGACTCACTTGACATGGGTTCAAGCCTCACTTGTTCCATGACTCACTTCCCATGGGTTCAAGTCTCACCCATTCCATGACTCACTTGCCATGGGTTCAAGTCTCACCCATTCCATGACTCACTTGCCATGGGTTCAAGTCTCACTTGTTCCATGACTCACTTGCCATGGGTTCAAGTCTCACTTGTTCCATGACTCACTTGCCATGGGTTCAAGTCTCACTTGTTCCATGAATCACTTGCCATGGGTTCAAGTCTCACTTGCTCCATGACTCACTTGCCATGGGTTCAAGTCTCACTTGTTCCATGACTCACTTGCCATGGGTTCAAGTCTCACTTGTTCCATGACTCACTTGCCATGGGTTCAAGCCTAACCCATTCCATGACTCACTTGCCATGCGTTCAAGCCTCACCCATTCCATGACTCACTTGCCATGGGTTCAAGTCTCACTTGTTCCATGACTCACTTGCCATGGGTTCAAGTCTCACTTGTTCCATGACTCACTTGCCATGGGTTCAAGTCTCACTTGTTCCATGACTCACTTGCCATGGGTTCAAGTCTCACTTGTTCCATGACTCACTTGCAATGGGTTCAAGTCTCACTTGTTCCATGACTCACTTGCCATGGGTTCAAGCCTCACCCATTCCATGACTCACTTGCCATGGGTTCAAGCCTCACCCATTCCATGACTCACTTGCCATTTGTTCAAGTCTCACCCGTTCCATGGCTCACTTGCCATGGGTTCAAGTCTCACCCATTCCATGACTCACTTGCCATGGGTTCAAGTCTCACTTGTTCCATGACTCACTTGCCATGGGTTCAAGCCTCACCTGTTCCATGACTCAATTGCCATGGGTTCAAGTCTCACCCGTTCCATGGCTCACTTGCCATGGGTTCAAGCCTCACTTGTTCCACGACTCACTTGCCATGGGTTCAAGCCTCACCTGTTCCATGACTCACTTGCCATGGGTTCAAGCCTCACCTGTTCCATGACTCACTTGCCATGGGTTCAAGCCTCACCTGTTCCATGACTCACTTGCCATGGGTTCAAGCGTCACCTGTTCCATGACTCACTTGCCATGGGTTCAAGCCTCACCTGTTCCATGACTCACTTGCCATGGGTTCAAGCCTCACCTGTTCCATGACTCACTTGCCATGGGTTCAAGCCTCACCTGTTCCATGACTCACTTGCCATGGGTTCAAGCCTCACCTGTTCCATGACTCACTTGACATGGGTTCAAGTCTCACCCGTTCCATGACTCACTTGCCATGGGTTCAAGCCTCACTTGTTCCATGACTCACTTGCCATGGGTTCAAGCCTCACCTGTTCCATGACTCACTTGACATGGGTTCAAGTCTCACCCGTTCCATGACTCACTTGCCATGGGTTCAAGCCTCACCTGTTCCATGACTCACTTGCCATGGGTTCAAGCCTCACCTGTTCCATGACTCACTTGACATGGGTTCAAGTCTCACCCGTTCCATGACTCACTTGCCATGGGTTGAAGCCTCACCTGTTCCATGACTCACTTGCCATGGGTTCAAGTCTCACCCGTTCCATGGCTCACTTGCCATGGGTTCAAGCCTCACTTGTTCCATGGCTCACTTGCCATGGGTTCAAGCCTCAACCGTTCCATGGCACACTTGCCATGGGTTCAAGCCTCACTTGTTCCATGGCTCACTTGCCATGGGTTCAAGCCTCAACCGTTCCATGGCACACTTGCCATGGGTTCAAGTCTCACTTGTTCCATGACTCACTTGCCATGGGTTCAAGCCTCACTTGTTCCATGACTCACTTGACATGGGTTCAAGCCTCACTTGTTCCATGACTCACTTGCCATGGGTTCAAGTCTCACCCGTTCCATGACTCACTTGCCATGGGTTCAAGTCACACCCGTTCCATGACTCACTTGCCATGGGTTCAAGTCTCACTTGTTCCATGACTCACTTGCCATGGGTTCAAGTCTCACCCGTTCCATGACTCACTTGCCATGGGTTCAAGTCTCACTTGTTCCATGACTCACTTGCCATGGGTTCAAGCCTCACTTGTTCCATGACTCACTTGCCATGGGTTCAAATCTCACCCGTTCCATGACTCACTTGCCATAGGTTCAAGTCTCACCCGTTCCATGACTCACTTGCCATGGGTTCAAGCCTCACTTGTTCCATTACTCACTTGCCATGGGTTCAAGCCTCACTTGTTCCATGACTCACTTGCCATGGGTTCAAGCCTCACTTGTTCCATGACTCACTTGCCATGGGTTGAAGCCTCACTTGTTCCATGACTCACTTGCCATGGGTTCAAGCCTCACTTGTTCCATGACTCACTTGCCATGGGTTCAAGCCTCACTTGTTCCATGACTCACTTGCCATGGGTTCAAGTCTCACCCGTTCCATGACTCACTTGCCATGGGTTCAAGCCTCACTTGTTCCACGACTCACTTGCCATGGGTTCAAGTCTCACTTGTTCCATGACTCACTTGCCATGGGTTCAAGTCTCACCCGTTCCATGACTCACTTGCCATGGGTTCAAGCCTCACTTGTTCCATGACTCACTTGCCATGGGTTCAAGCCTCACTTGTTCCATGACTCACTTGCCATGGGTTCAAGCCTCACTTGTTCCATGACTCACTTGCCATGGGTTCAAGCCTCACTTGTTCCATGACTCACTTGCCATGGGTTCAAGTCTCACCCGTTCCATGACTCACTTGCCATGGGTTCAAGCCTCACTTGTTCCATGACTCACTTGCCATGGGTTCAAGCCTCACCCGTTCCATGACTCACTTGACATGGGTTCAAGTCTCACCCGTTCCATGGCTCACTTGCCATGGGTTCAAGTCTCACCCGTTCCATGGCTCACTTGCCATGGGTTCAAGTCTCACCCGTTCCATGGCTCACTTGCCATGGGTTCAAGTCTCACCCGTTCCATGACTCACTTGCCACGGGTTCAAGCCTCACCTGTTCCATGGTTCACTTGCCATGGGTTCAAGCCTCACCCGTTCCATGGCTCACTTGCCATGGGTTCAAGCCTCACTTGTTTCATGACTCACTTGCCATGGGTTCAAGCCTCACCCGTTCTATGACTCACTTGCCATGGGTTCAAGCCTCACTTGTTCCATGACTCACTTGCCATGGGTTCAAGTCTCACCCGTTCCATGGCTCACTTGCCATGGGTTCAAGCCTCACTTGTTCCATGACTCACTTGCCATGGGTTCAAGCCTCACCCGTTCCATGACTCACTTGCCATGGGTTCAAGTCTCACCCGTTCCATGGCTCACTTGCCATGGGTTCAAGTCTCACCCGTTCCATGACTCACTTGCCATGGGTTCAAGTCTCACCCGTTCCATGGCTCACTTGCAATGGGTTCAAGTCTAACCCGTTCCATGACTCACTTGCCATGGGTTCAAGTCTCACCCGTTCCATGACTCACTTGCCATGGGTTCAAGTCTCACCCGTTCCATGACTCACTTGCCATGGGTTCAAGTCTCACCCGTTCCATGACTCACTTGCCATGGGTTCAAGTCTCACCCGTTCCATGACTCACTTGCCATGGGTTCAAGTCTCACCCGTTCCATGACTCACTTGCCATGGGTTCAAGTCTCACCCGTTCCATGACTCACTTGCCATGGGTTCAAGTCTCACCCGTTCCATGACTCACTTGCCATGGGTTCAAGTCTCACCCGTTCCATGGCTCACTTGCCATGGGTTCAAGTCTCACCCGTTCCATGACTCACTTGCCATGGGTTCAAGTCTCACCCGTTCCATGACTCACTTGCCATGGGTTCAAGTCTCACCCGTTCCATGACTCACTTGCCATGGGTTCAAGTCTCACCCGTTCCATGACTAACTTGCCATGGGTTCAAGTCTCACCCGTTCCATGACTCACTTGCCATGGGTTCAAGTCTCACCCGTTCCATGACTCACTTGGCATGGGTTCCAGTCTCACCCGTTCCATGTCATGTTGGTCCTGGAACCTCGGTCACTTCACTTAGTCCAGGGACCAAGGTGCCAGCAATGTTATGTTGGTCCTGGAACCTCGGTCACTTCACTTAGTCCAGGGACCAAGGTGCCAGCAATGTTATGTTGGTCCTGGAACCTCGGTCACTTCACTTAGTCCAGGGACCAAGGTGCCAGCAATGTTATGTTGGTCCTGGAACCTCGGTCACTTCACTTAGTCCAGGGACCAAGGTGCCAGCAATGTTATGTTGGTCCTGGAACCTCGGTCACTTCACTTAGTCCAGGGACCAAGGTGCCAGCAATGTTATGTTGGTGGAACCTGGAACCTCGGTCACTTCACTTAGTCCAGGGACCAAGGTGCCAGCAATGTTATGTTGGTCCTGGAACCTCGGTCACTTCACTTAGTCCAGGGACCAAGGTGCCAGCAATGTTATGTTGGTCCTGGAACCTCGGTCACTTCACTTAGTCCAGGGACCAAGGTGCCAGCAATGTTATGTTGGTCCTGGAACCTCGGTCACTTCACTTAGTCCAGGGACCAAGGTGCCAGCAATGTTATGTTGGTCCTGGAACCTCGGTCACTTCACTTAGTCCAGGGACCAAGGTGCCAGCAATGTTATGTTGGTCCTGGAACCTCGGTCACTTCACTTAGTCCAGGGACCAAGGTGCCAGCAATGTTATGTTGGTCCTGGAACCTCGGTCACTTCACTTAGTCCAGGGACCAAGGTGCCAGCAATGTTATGTTGGTCCTGGAACCTCGGTCACTTCACTTAGTCCAGGGACCAAGGTGCCAGCAATGTTATGTTGGTCCTGGAACCTCGGTCACTTCACTTAGTCCAGGGACCAAGGTGCCAGCAATGTTATGTTGGTCCTGGAACCTCGGTCACTTCACTTAGTCCAGGGACCAAGGTGCCAGCAATGTTATGTTGGTCCTGGAACCTCGGTCACTTCACTTAGTCCAGGGACCAAGGTGCCAGCAATGTTATGTTGGTCCTGGAACCTCGGTCACTTCACTTAGTCCAGGGACCAAGGTGCCAGCAATGTTATGTTGGTCCTGGAACCTCGGTCACTTCACTTAGTCCAGGGACCAAGGTGCCAGCAATGTTATGTTGGTCCTGGAACCTCGGTCACTTCACTTAGTCCAGGGACCAAGGTGCCAGCAATGTTATGTTGGTCCTGGAACCTCGGTCACTTCACTTAGTCCAGGGACCAAGGTGCCAGCAATGTTATGTTGGTCCTGGAACCTCGGTCACTTCACTTAGTCCAGGGACCAAGGTGCCAGCAATGTTATGTTGGTCCTGGAACCTCGGTCACTTCACTTAGTCCAGGGACCAAGGTGCCAGCAATGTTATGTTGGTCCTGGAACCTCGGTCACTTCACTTAGTCCAGGGACCAAGGTGCCAGCAATGTTATGTTGGTCCTGGAACCTCGGTCACTTCACTTAGTCCAGGGACCAAGGTGCCAGCAATGTTATGTTGGTCCTGGAACCTCGGTCACTTCACTTAGTCCAGGGACCAAGGTGCCAGCAATGTTATGTTGGTCCTGGAACCTCGGTCACTTCACTTAGTCCAGGGACCAAGGTGCCAGCAATGTTATGTTGGTCCTGGAACCTCGGTCACTTCACTTAGTCCAGGGACCAAGGTGCCAGCAATGTTATGTTGGTCCTGGAACCTCGGTCACTTCACTTAGTCCAGGGACCAAGGTGCCAGCAATGTTATGTTGGTCCTGGAACCTCGGTCACTTCACTTAGTCCAGGGACCAAGGTGCCAGCAATGTTATGTTGGTCCTGGAACCTCGGTCACTTCACTTAGTCCAGGGACCAAGGTGCCAGCAATGTTATGTTGGTCCTGGAACCTCGGTCACTTCACTTAGTCCAGGGACCAAGGTGCCAGCAATGTTATGTTGGTCCTGGAACCTCGGTCACTTCACTTAGTCCAGGGACCAAGGTGCCAGCAATGTTATGTTGGTCCTGGAACCTCGGTCACTTCACTTAGTCCAGGGACCAAGGTGCCAGCAATGTTATGTTGGTCCTGGAACCTCGGTCACTTCACTTAGTCCAGGGACCAAGGTGCCAGCAATGTTATGTTGGTCCTGGAACCTCGGTCACTTCACTTAGTCCAGGGACCAAGGTGCCAGCAATGTTATGTTGGTCCTGGAACCTCGGTCACTTCACTTAGTCCAGGGACCAAGGTGCCAGCAATGTTATGTTGGTCCTGGAACCTCGGTCACTTCACTTAGTCCAGGGACCAAGGTGCCAGCAATGTTATGTTGGTCCTGGAACCTCGGTCACTTCACTTAGTCCAGGGACCAAGGTGCCAGCAATGTTATGTTGGTCCTGGAACCTCGGTCACTTCACTTAGTCCAGGGACCAAGGTGCCAGCAATGTTATGTTGGTCCTGGAACCTCGGTCACTTCACTTAGTCCAGGGACCAAGGTGCCAGCAATGTTATGTTGGTCCTGGAACCTCGGTCACTTCACTTAGTCCAGGGACCAAGGTGCCAGCAATGTTATGTTGGTCCTGGAACCTCGGTCACTTCACTTAGTCCAGGGACCAAGGTGCCAGCAATGTTATGTTGGTCCTGGAACCTCGGTCACTTCACTTAGTCCAGGGACCAAGGTGCCAGCACTGTTAGCTGGAACCTGTTACTTGTCCAGGGACCAAGGTGCCAGCAATCTCTGGAACCTCGGTCACTTCACTTAGTCAAGGGACCAAGGTGCCAGCAATGTTATGTTGGTCCTGGAACCTCGGTCACTTCACTTAGTCCAGGGACCAAGGTGCCAGCAATGTTATGTTGGTCCTGGAACCTCGGTCACTTCACTTAGTCCAGGGACCAAGGTGCCAGCAATGTTATGTTGGTCCTGGAACCTCGGTCACTTCACTTAGTCCAGGGACCAAGGTGCCAGCAATGTTATGTTGGTCCTGGAACCTCGGTCACTTCACTTAGTCCAGGGACCAAGGTGCCAGCAATGTTATGTTGGTCCTGGAACCTCGGTCACTTCACTTAGTCCAGGGACCAAGGTGCCAGCAATGTTATGTTGGTCCTGGAACCTCGGTCACTTCACTTAGTCCAGGGACCAAGGTGCCAGCAATGTTATGTTGGTCCTGGAACCTCGGTCACTTCACTTAGTCCAGGGACCAAGGTGCCAGCAATGTTATGTTGGTCCTGGAACCTCGGTCACTTCACTTAGTCCAGGGACCAAGGTGCCAGCAATGTTATGTTGGTCCTGGAACCTCGGTCACTTCACTTAGTCCAGGGACCAAGGTGCCAGCAATGTTATGTTGGTCCTGGAACCTCGGTCACTTCACTTAGTCCAGGGACCAAGGTGCCAGCAATGTTATGTTGGTCCTGGAACCTCGGTCACTTCACTTAGTCCAGGGACCAAGGTGCCAGCAATGTTATGTTGGTCCTGGAACCTCGGTCACTTCACTTAGTCCAGGGACCAAGGTGCCAGCAATGTTATGTTGGTCCTGGAACCTCGGTCACTTCACTTAGTCCAGGGACCAAGGTGCCAGCAATGTTATGTTGGTCCTGGAACCTCGGTCACTTCACTTAGTCCAGGGACCAAGGTGCCAGCAATGTTATGTTGGTCCTGGAACCTCGGTCACTTCACTTAGTCCAGGGACCAAGGTGCCAGCAATGTTATGTTGGTCCTGGAACCTCGGTCACTTCACTTAGTCCAGGGACCAAGGTGCCAGCAATGTTATGTTGGTCCTGGAACCTCGGTCACTTCACTTAGTCCAGGGACCAAGGTGCCAGCAATGTTATGTTGGTCCTGGAACCTCGGTCACTTCACTTAGTCCAGGGACCAAGGTGCCAGCAATGTTATGTTGGTCCTGGAACCTCGGTCACTTCACTTTGTCCAGGTGCCAGCAATGTTACCAAGGTGCCAGCAATGTTATGTTGGTCCTGGAACCTCGGTCACTTCACTTAGTCCAGGGACCAAGGTGCCAGCAATGTTATGTTGGTCCTGGAACCTCGGTCACTTCACTTAGTCCAGGGACCAAGGTGCCAGCAATGTTATGTTGGTCCTGGAACCTCGGTCACTTCACTTAGTCCAGGGACCAAGGTGCCAGCAATGTTATGTTGGTCCTGGAACCTCGGTCACTTCACTTAGTCCAGGGACCAAGGTGCCAGCAATGTTATGTTGGTCCTGGCAAACCTCGGTCACTTCACTTAGTCCAGGGACCAAGGTGCCAGCAATGTTATGTTGGTCCTGGAACCTCGGTCACTTCACTTAGTCCAGGGACCAAGGTGCCAGCAATGTTATGTTGGTCCTGGAACCTCGGTCACTTCACTTAGTCCAGGGACCAAGGTGCCAGCAATGTTATGTTGGTCCTGGAACCTCGGTCACTTCACTTAGTCCAGGGACCAAGGTGCCAGCAATGTTATGTTGGTCCTGGAACCTCGGTCACTTCACTTAGTCCAGGGACCAAGGTGCCAGCAATGTTATGTTGGTCCTGGAACCTCGGTCACTTCACTTAGTCCAGGGACCAAGGTGCCAGCAATGTTATGTTGGTCCTGGAACCTCGGTCACTTCACTTAGTCCAGGGACCAAGGTGCCAGCAATGTTATGTTGGTCCTGGAACCTCGGTCACTTCACTTAGTCCAGGGACCAAGGTGCCAGCAATGTTATGTTGGTCCTGGAACCTCGGTCACTTCACTTAGTCCAGGGACCAAGGTGCCAGCAATGTTATGTTGGTCCTGGAACCTCGGTCACTTCACTTAGTCCAGGGACCAAGGTGCCAGCAATGTTATGTTGGTCCTGGAACCTCGGTCACTTCACTTAGTCCAGGGACCAAGGTGCCAGCAATGTTATGTTGGTCCTGGAACCTCGGTCACTTCACTTAGTCCAGGGACCAAGGTGCCAGCAATGTTATGTTGGTCCTGGAACCTCGGTCACTTCACTTAGTCCAGGGACCAAGGTGCCAGCAATGTTATGTTGGTCCTGGAACCTCGGTCACTTCACTTAGTCCAGGGACCAAGGTGCCAGCAATGTTATGTTGGTCCTGGAACCTCGGTCACTTCACTTAGTCCAGGGACCAAGGTGCCAGCAATGTTATGTTGGTCCTGGAACCTCGGTCACTTCACTTAGTCCAGGGACCAAGGTGCCAGCAATGTTATGTTGGTCCTGGAACCTCGGTCACTTCACTTAGTCCAGGGACCAAGGTGCCAGCAATGTTATGTTGGTCCTGGAACCTCGGTCACTTCACTTAGTCCAGGGACCAAGGTGCCAGCAATGTTATGTTGGTCCTGGAACCTCGGTCACTTCACTTAGTCCAGGGACCAAGGTGCCAGCAATGTTATGTTGGTCCTGGAACCTCGGTCACTTCACTTAGTCCAGGGACCAAGGTGCCAGCAATGTTATGTTGGTCCTGGAACCTCGGTCACTTCACTTAGTCCAGGGACCAAGGTGCCAGCAATGTTATGTTGGTCCTGGAACCTCGGTCACTTCACTTAGTCCAGGGACCAAGGTGCCAGCAATGTTATGTTGGTCCTGGAACCTCGGTCACTTCACTTAGTCCAGGGACCAAGGTGCCAGCAATGTTATGTTGGTCCTGGAACCTCGGTCACTTCACTTAGTCCAGGGACCAAGGTGCCAGCAATGTTATGTTGGTCCTGGAACCTCGGTCACTTCACTTAGTCCAGGGACCAAGGTGCCAGCAATGTTATGTTGGTCCTGGAACCTCGGTCACTTCACTTAGTCCAGGGACCAAGGTGCCAGCAATGTTATGTTGGTCCTGGAACCTCGGTCACTTCACTTAGTCCAGGGACCAAGGTGCCAGCAATGTTATGTTGGTCCTGGAACCTCGGTCACTTCACTTAGTCCAGGGACCAAGGTGCCAGCAATGTTATGTTGGTCCTGGAACCTCGGTCACTTCACTTAGTCCAGGGACCAAGGTGCCAGCAATGTTATGTTGGTCCTGGAACCTCGGTCACTTCACTTAGTCCAGGGACCAAGGTGCCAGCAATGTTATGTTGGTCCTGGAACCTCGGTCACTTCACTTAGTCCAGGGACCAAGGTGCCAGCAATGTTATGTTGGTCCTGGAACCTCGGTCACTTCACTTAGTCCAGGGACCAAGGTGCCAGCAATGTTATGTTGGTCCTGGAACCTCGGTCACTTCACTTAGTCCAGGGACCAAGGTGCCACTCCAGGGACCAAGGTGCCAGCAATGTTATGTTGGTCCTGGAACCTCGGTCACTTCACTTAGTCCAGGGACCAAGGTGCCAGCAATGTTATGTTGGTCCTGGAACCTCGGTCACTTCACTTAGTCCAGGGACCAAGGTGCCAGCAATGTTATGTTGGTCCTGGAACCTCGGTCACTTCACTTAGTCCACCTCGGTCACTTCACTTAGTCCAGGGACCAAGGTGCCAGCAATGTTATGTTGGTCCTGGAACCTCGGTCACTTCACTTAGTCCAGGGACCAAGGTGCCAGCAATGTTATGTTGGTCCTGGAACCTCGGTCACTTCACTTAGTCCAGGGACCAAGGTGCCAGCAATGTTATGTTGGTCCTGGAACCTCGGTCACTTCACTTAGTCCAGGGACCAAGGTGCCAGCAATGTTATGTTGGTCCTGGAACCTCGGTCACTTCACTTAGTCCAGGGACCAAGGTGCCAGCAATGTTATGTTGGTCCTGGAACCTCGGTCACTTCACTTAGTCCAGGGACCAAGGTGCCAGCAATGTTATGTTGGTCCTGGAACCTCGGTCACTTCACTTAGTCCAGGGACCAAGGTGCCAGCAATGTTATGTTGGTCCTGGAACCTCGGTCACTTCACTTAGTCCAGGGACCAAGGTGCCAGCAATGTTATGTTGGTCCTGGAACCTCGGTCACTTCACTTAGTCCAGGGACCAAGGTGCCAGCAATGTTATGTTGGTCCTGGAACCTCGGTCACTTCACTTAGTCCAGGGACCAAGGTGCCAGCAATGTTATGTTGGTCCTGGAACCTCGGTCACTTCACTTAGTCCAGGGACCAAGGTGCCAGCAATGTTATGTTGGTCCTGGAACCTCGGTCACTTCACTTAGTCCAGGGACCAAGGTGCCAGCAATGTTATGTTGGTCCTGGAACCTCGGTCACTTCACTTAGTCCAGGGACCAAGGTGCCAGCAATGTTATGTTGGTCCTGGAACCTCGGTCACTTCACTTAGTCCAGGGACCAAGGTGCCAGCAATGTTATGTTGGTCCTGGAACCTCGGTCACTTCACTTAGTCCAGGGACCAAGGTGCCAGCAATGTTATGTTGGTCCTGGAACCTCGGTCACTTCACTTAGTCCAGGGACCAAGGTGCCAGCAATGTTATGTTGGTCCTGGAACCTCGGTCACTTCACTTAGTCCAGGGACCAAGGTGCCAGCAATGTTATGTTGGTCCTGGAACCTCGGTCACTTCACTTAGTCCAGGGACCAAGGTGCCAGCAATGTTATGTTGGTCCTGGAACCTCGGTCACTTCACTTAGTCCAGGGACCAAGGTGCCAGCAATGTTATGTTGGTCCTGGAACCTCGGTCACTTCACTTAGTCCAGGGACCAAGGTGCCAGCAATGTTATGTTGGTCCTGGAACCTCGGTCACTTCACTTAGTCCAGGGACCAAGGTGCCAGCAATGTTATGTTGGTCCTGGAACCTCGGTCACTTCACTTAGTCCAGGGACCAAGGTGCCAGCAATGTTATGTTGGTCCTGGAACCTCGGTCACTTCACTTAGTCCAGGGACCAAGGTGCCAGCAATGTTATGTTGGTCCTGGAACCTCGGTCACTTCACTTAGTCCAGGGACCAAGGTGCCAGCAATGTTATGTTGGTCCTGGAACCTCGGTCACTTCACTTAGTCCAGGGACCAAGGTGCCAGCAATGTTATGTTGGTCCTGGAACCTCGGTCACTTCACTTAGTCCAGGGACCAAGGTGCCAGCAATGTTATGTTGGTCCTGGAACCTCGGTCACTTCACTTAGTCCAGGGACCAAGGTGCCAGCAATGTTATGTTGGTCCTGGAACCTCGGTCACTTCACTTAGTCCAGGGACCAAGGTGCCAGCAATGTTATGTTGGTCCTGGAACCTCGGTCACTTCACTTAGTCCAGGGACCAAGGTGCCAGCAATGTTATGTTGGTCCTGGAACCTCGGTCACTTCACTTAGTCCAGGGACCAAGGTGCCAGCAATGTTATGTTGGTCCTGGAACCTCGGTCACTTCACTTAGTCCAGGGACCAAGGTGCCAGCAATGTTATGTTGGTCCTGGAACCTCGGTCACTTCACTTAGTCCAGGGACCAAGGTGCCAGCAATGTTATGTTGGTCCTGGAACCTCGGTCACTTCACTTAGTCCAGGGACCAAGGTGCCAGCAATGTTATGTTGGTCCTGGAACCTCGGTCACTTCACTTAGTCCAGGGACCAAGGTGCCAGCAATGTTATGTTGGTCCTGGAACCTCGGTCACTTCACTTAGTCCAGGGACCAAGGTGCCAGCAATGTTATGTTGGTCCTGGAACCTCGGTCACTTCACTTAGTCCAGGGACCAAGGTGCCAGCAATGTTATGTTGGTCCTGGAACCTCGGTCACTTCACTTAGTCCAGGGACCAAGGTGCCAGCAATGTTATGTTGGTCCTGGAACCTCGGTCACTTCACTTAGTCCAGGGACCAAGGTGCCAGCAATGTTATGTTGGTCCTGGAACCTCGGTCACTTCACTTAGTCCAGGGACCAAGGTGCCAGCAATGTTATGTTGGTCCTGGAACCTCGGTCACTTCACTTAGTCCAGGGACCAAGGTGCCAGCAATGTTATGTTGGTCCTGGAACCTCGGTCACTTCACTTAGTCCAGGGACCAAGGTGCCAGCAATGTTATGTTGGTCCTGGAACCTCGGTCACTTCACTTAGTCCAGGGACCAAGGTGCCAGCAATGTTATGTTGGTCCTGGAACCTCGGTCACTTCACTTAGTCCAGGGACCAAGGTGCCAGCAATGTTATGTTGGTCCTGGAACCTCGGTCACTTCACTTAGTCCAGGGACCAAGGTGCCAGCAATGTTATGTTGGTCCTGGAACCTCGGTCACTTCACTTAGTCCAGGGACCAAGGTGCCAGCAATGTTATGTTGGTCCTGGAACCTCGGTCACTTCACTTAGTCCAGGGACCAAGGTGCCAGCAATGTTATGTTGGTCCTGGAACCTCGGTCACTTCACTTAGTCCAGGGACCAAGGTGCCAGCAATGTTATGTTGGTCCTGGAACCTCGGTCACTTCACTTAGTCCAGGGACCAAGGTTGCCAGCAATGTTATGTTGGTCCTGGAACCTCGATCACTTCACTTAGTCCAGTGACCTAGGTGGCAGCAATGATATGTTGGTCCTGGAACCTCAGTCACTTCACTTAGTCCAGGGACCAAGGCAGGAGCAGGTCGCTTCTGCCCGTCCCAGCTACTGGACCACTATGACAAGGTTCTGGATGCTGTAGAGGATAAACAAAATACAGATGTAGTATACACAGACTTTGAAATAGCCATCGACAAGTGTGACCATGGTGTGGTATAAACCTTGGTAATAAATACCGACAAGTTGGTTTAGAAAGACACGTAAGCAAACACTATAACATATTTATTAGATAACGTTTCTGTCCTGGGACCTTGATCACTTCTGAAGTGATCAAGGTCCCAGGACCGAAACGTTTTCTAATATGTTATAGTGTTTGCTTACGTGTCTTTCTAAACCGACCATGGTGTAATAGCGCACAAAATGCGTGATAAAGAAATAACAGAGAAAGTTGGTAGTGAAAATAAAGATTATTATTATTATTATTATTATTATTATTATTATTATTATTATTATTATTATTATTATTATTATTATTATTATTATTATTATTATTATATTATTATTATTATTATTAATATTTTAAAATAAGATGTTGTAAATGGCTGCACTTATGGTCTTTTATTAATGCTTTCAAACCTTGTATTTACTAAGTGTCTCGCACTGGAGCTATGAATATGAAGAGTTTTTCTTTTACTTTATGACGAACTTTATATATGCTTGGAATTAATGCTTTAATATTTATCATTTCCACAGTTTGATTTAACGTGTGGAAAAGCTTGGCTTCGTCCTCTTGCTGGTTTAATGTACATGACTGGAATGTTAGTCGGAGCCATTGTTATTGGTTATTTAGCTGATCGCTTCGGAAGAAAAAAGGGAATGTTGGTTTCTGTTCTTCTGCTTGGTACTGGTGGAGTTATAAGCGCCGTGTCTCCTAACTACTACATGTTCCTGTTGATGAGTTTCTTTACCGGTGCTGGAGGTAATGGCCTCCCTATAGTCATATTTATTTTGAGTAAGTACTTGCTGTTATTTATCTCCTTCATCCACCATGCTACTAATTTTTACCTTCCTATAGTAACTTAAATTACTTATGAAATCTTAATAACATGATTGCAATCAAATCACAGAAGGGTTGGGGGTTGAATCCACGGCAGGTGAGTGTTGAAACTCCCGCAATGACCTGTGACTTTTATTACTCACAATGGGTTCAAGCCCCACTCATTCTGTCATTTTTGTAACCTTCCCAAATTTTTATTATTACTGAACTGCATACTCTCTTCAACATTAATTATTTTGATAATTAAGCCAAAATAACTTCTATTATACAACGGTTCACAAACAGAAAGTCGTAATGCATTAGATAAAATTTTAACGAGTGTCTTTTGTTAATGATTTCAGCCATTCCCTACTAACATATAACAGGCATTTAAATTAATTATTATTTTTGACAGTAATAACAATGAGAGTAGAGTATCATTTTGGGGTTTCTGTAAAATGATGATTCTCGGTCCCTGTTTATTATTGTCGAAGTGTGTGTTAAATTATGAGTCCATCAGTGGCCTTCACAATGTAGAGGAAGATAAAAAAAATATTGGGCACATTATCTCTCTACTTCATTTGTTGGTAAAGTTGTAGAGCTTGTCAACTTGGCTACTGATGCTGAAGCTTGGTAAAACGCACAACAGGAATAACCAGCCATATTCAGGAACCCCAATACTTTTCTTGTCCTATTGGCTGCTACTTTGGCCTCAGTACGTACCACTTGGCCCTGGCCCACTTCAAATTTTCGGCTGAACTTACATTTTGCTAAGTTCAATCAAACGTGGTAGCAGACTAACTGATAAAATAGATATAATCTACAGACACGGCCTGTCTAGCAGTCACTGTAAGTAACAATATACTCAGGTGTGATTTATTACCATTCAGGTCAAATGTGACTCAGTGCATAATACATTGTAAGATGCTTGGTGCATTGTGCATTCCAAATAACGAAATATTGTCTATGTATAAAATAAACCTTCCTGAGGAAAGAATGTTGAGACTTACTGAGCATGAGATGTCAGATACAGCTGACAGTAGCTATGGCCAGTCCTAGTATAACATTGATGCTGACGTTGTTGATTGTTACACGGCAACACACACGCTGCTGTGTGATGGTAGTTATTGTTTGTTAACATTGATGCTGACGTTGTTGATTGTTACACGGCAACACACACGCTGCTGTGTGATGGTAGTTATTGTTTGTTAACATTGATGCTGACGTTGTTGATTGTTACACGGCAACACACACGCTGCTGTGTGATGGTAGTTATTGTTTGTTAACATTGATGCTGACGTTGTTGATTGTTACACGGCAACACACACGCTGCTGTGTGATGGTAGTTATTGTTTGTTAACATTGATGCTGACGTTGTTGATTGTTACACGGCAACACACACGCTGCTGTGTGATGGTAGTTATTGTTTGTTAACATTGATGCTGACGTTGTTGATTGTTACACGGCAACACACACGCTGCTGTGTGATGGTAGTTATTGTTTGTTAACATTGATGCTGACGTTGTTGATTGTTACACGGCAACACACACGCTGCTGTGTGATGGTAGTTATTGTTTGTTAACATTGATGCTGACGTTGTTGATTGTTACACGGCAACACACACGCTGCTGTGTGATGGTAGTTATTGTTTGTTAACATTGATGCTGACGTTGTTGATTGTTACACGGCAACACACACGCTGCTGTGTGATGGTAGTTATTGTTTGTTAACATTGATGCTGACGTTGTTGATTGTTACATGGCAACACACACGCTGCTGTGTGATGGTAGTTATTGTTTGTTAACATTGATGCTGACGTTGTTGATTGTTACATGGCAACACACACGCTGCTGTGTGATGGTAGTTATTGTTTGTTAACATTGATGCTGACGTTGTTGATTGTTACATGGCAACACACACGCTGCTGTGTGATGGTAGTTATTGTTTGTTAACATTGATGCTGACGTTGTTGATTGTTACATGGCAACACACACGCTGCTGTGTGATGGTAGTTATTGTTTGTTAACATTGATGCTGACGTTGTTGATTGTTACATGGCAACACACACGCTGCTGTGTGATGGTAGTTATTGTTTGTTAACATTGATGCTGACGTTGTTGATTGTTACACGGCAACACACACGCTGCTGTGTGATGGTAGTTATTGTTTGTTAACATTGATGCTGACGTTGTTGATTGTTACACGGCAACACACACGCTGCTGTGTGATGGTAGTTATTGTTTGTTAACATTGATGCTGACGTTGTTGATTGTTACATGGCAACACACACGCTGCTGTGTGATGGTAGTTATTGTTTGTTAACATTGATGCTGACGTTGTTGATTGTTACATGGCAACACACACGCTGCTGTGTGATGGTAGTTATTGTTTGTTAACATTGATGCTGACGTTGTTGATTGTTACATGGCAACACACACGCTGCTGTGTGATGGTAGTTATTGTTTGTTAACATTGATGCTGACGTTGTTGATTGTTACACGGCAACACACACGCTGCTGTGTGATGGTAGTTATTGTTTGTTAACATTGATGCTGACGTTGTTGATTGTTACACGGCAACACACACGCTGCTGTGTGATGGTAGTTATTGTTTGTTAACATTGATGCTGACGTTGTTGATTGTTACACGGCAACACACACGCTGCTGTGTGATGGTAGTTATTGTTTGATTAATTGTTTGGCAACACACACGCTGCTGTGTGATGGTAGTTATTGTTTGTTAATGTATTGTATTTTTTCTTTTGTTTTTAATTACATTCAACATATTTCAGTTATATTTAACCTGACTCACGAAATCGTAATGACACGATTGCAAATACCATACCACAGGCGGGGATAGAACCCGCGGTCAGACAGTCTCAAAACTCCAGACCGTCGCGTTAGCCACTAGACCAGCTAGCCACAATAAGATTCATCCAACTAGGTATATTTCTACACCATAGCAAGGTTAGCATAGGCACCACTGTGACCACAAATGCTAGCTGGTCCAGTGGCTAACGCGACGGTCTGGAGTTTTGAGACTCTCTGACCGCGGGTTCTATCCCGTCCGTGGTATAGTTTTTTTTCACTTATATTTATTGTACAGAAACACTAATCTAAATATGAATTTTTTTTTACTCGTTAACAGCTGTTGTTATTGTTCTCTGTTCTCTCACTCCTTATCTGGAGCAGTGGAGCAGTGCCTCGTAGTGCTCCGGGTTTTCTGGTGTTTTCACGGTCGCTCTTACGCGCTAGAACTTTAATTTTTGCCATCAATCTTATACGATACATCCCTCTAGCGCCTGGAACCAATCTTGGGCGGAAAACATTATATACTGAGTCAAAAAAGGAGAATTAGTGTGCACTACCTAGCAGAGTTTACTGCCAGAGGGGAATTATAGGCCTGGGTGCCGTGTGCAAAATAATAATAATAGAACTTTTCTTTGTCAGAGGAAAGAAAGTCTCCCTGATAACATTGAGTATACATAGTGTATAGTGTATACTACAGTGGCTCCCTAGTATATTGATGATAAAGGCTAAAGTATCATTTGAAAACAGGTGAATTTGTAAATGAAGTGATAAGCCTATAGAGGCAGGTGCCAGAAGTCGCCAGAAACTTACCAGAGAGGTCAGCTGTTTTTAATAATCTTCCTGGCTTGCTAGTGTACTCGCATATAATCTAGTGATACCAGTGAATAGCAGAATACAGTGTTGTAGTAGCAACTAACCAGTATTATAATGGTACTTAGTGGTGTGGAGTGACTTTCATTAGTTTCTTTTTCTTGAAATACCAGACATATACTGTGAATTTCATATAACCTGTAGTTACCAGCGGTTGCAATATACACAACGAGAAGCAATTATTACTACAGAAAAAGCGTCCTTTCTCCAAAATTTCCACCAGTCAACTATAGTGATAATATAGCATTTATTGTGGTGGAGACGAAAAAAACTAGAAAACCTAGATACAGCGATTGATAAACAAGGGTTGAGGCTCGACTGTTTCGTCACTGTAGGAGCTGCGAGAAATCACCGGCTCTTCAACACGCAAGTTATACTTTTGTATCAATCAAATCACATATTACTCGGGTAGATAATTTCAAGTAGATCCTTCATGTGTTAGCCCAAATCACCGACTAGTATGTTTTAAATAAGTGACCCACTGATCAGATCAGATCGACTGGTCCGAACCCTCGACTGGTCCAAACCCTCGACTGGTCCGGACCCTTGACTGGTCCAAACCCTTGATGGTCCGAACCCTTGATGGTCCGAACCCTTGATGGTCCGAACCCTCGACTGGTCCGAACCCTTGATGGTCCGAATCCTTGACTGGTTTCAAACGGATTCGTTGGACAATAAAGCAGACTGTAAACGGATGGGGTTGTAGGCGCCCTTATCAAACAGAAACAATAAATATAAATCAGGAAAGTACACGGTAAGCTGTCCAATTAGTTAGAAATAGAAATACAAATAGCTAGAGCTTCATTTAAGGAGGTTATTAATAGAGTATTCAAGAGGTTGCTAGTAGAATTACAGTAAATCAACCACTCAAATCATTATGAAGCTCTGTGTAGTCTGCAGTCAATCAAACAAACGGGCTTCCACATGGATAAATTGTCATTTTTGTGGAAATTGGTGTCACGCCCCATGTGCAGATATCCAAGAACTAGCTACAAGCAGTATTAAAACAGGGAAGTGTTTTTGGGTATGCCCAAATAAGGAAAATCTGTGGACTAAAATCACAAGGGTATTAAAAGAGGATAACATAAAAGCTGCTTTCATAGACAACCTGGAAGCTTTCTACAACAGATGGGAACATAAAAAGTCTGGGCTGAATGGTACTGCCCTTGATACTGGCCATGTAGTCAGAAACTGTAAGGCTGGAGGTGATGTCCTGGTAGTCAGTAAATTTGGGGCTGATAGTGCTGTCCTGGTAGACAGTAATGGTGAACCTGGAGGTGCTGTCCTGGGAGACAGTAATGGTGAAGTTGGAGGTGCTGTCCTGGGAGACAGTAATGGTGAAGCTGGAGGTGCTGTCCTGGGAGACAGTAATGGTGAAGCTGGAGGTGCTGTCCTGGGAGACAGTAATGGTGAACCTGGAGGTGCTGTCCTGGGAGACAGTAATGGTGAAGCTGGAGGTGCTGTCCTGGGAGACAGTAATGGTGAAGCTGAAGATTTTGTCCAGGTAGTCGGGAATTATACGCAGGAAGGAATACATATAAATGACCTCATAGGGGACAGGAGCCGTAGTGGGGAAACAAGTGTAGTCAAAGATAAGATAAAACCAATATTGCAAACTAGAAATACCACAGGAAATAGCAAACAAGAGGACTCCACTAGCTATAGTGAGGATATATTACCAAAAACAACTGGTGGGAGCTCCATTGTTGGTGCTAGGGAGGATAGGAATAAGACAGGGAAACATGCACCAACAGGGAATACAGTCACAGAAACCCAAGGCAAACTGAAACCAAGCCTGTGCACATACTATGCACTTGGTATCTGCAGACATGGGAAATCTGGAAAAACAGACGGGACGTGCAACTATGACCACCCTAGAAAATGCCATGCCCATATGACAACAGGAAAATGCAAACTCCCTTCCTGTAAGCTTTTTCACCCTGAAATGTGTACCTCTTCAGTACAGGAAAGACTGTGCTATAACTTAAATTGCGAGGCACACCATCTAAAGAGTACAAAAAGATACAAAACATCCAGGCCATGGGAAAACCTGGGTAGCCACAGCCACTCAAGAGGGAGAGGTTTTTTAGTGCCAGGAAGGAAAAAAACTGGCAGGAAATGGCAGAAATCGTACACCAACTCCAGTCATTCCTGGACTGGAACCACAGTCGATGGCCTCCACTCCAAACCAACAGGTACAGATACTAATGCCGGAAAAAAATTCCCCCCAGTACCAACAATACCACCAGTCCGATGACATTCTTCTTTGCAAATATACAGGGTCTAAAGCCAGCAACAAACAACAAAATACCTTTCATCCGTGGACTGCTTGCAGAGGCAAAGGCAATGTTCGCGGCTTTCACTGAGACCCACATAAAGGATCACTTGGACAAAGAAATATGGATCCCAGGTTACAACCTATACAGATGTGAGAGAGTGAACAGGCAAAAGGGGGGGGGGTGGCCTGTACATTGCAGAGTCACTTGTTTGCACAGAACTGCTTAATGCCTCAAATGATGTAGTGGAAGTTTTAGCAGTAAAGATCGAGAACCAAAACCTAGTCATTGTGGTAGTCTACAAGCCTCCGGATGCAACATCCCAGCAATTCCAGGAACAGCTGTTAAAAATTGACCACTGTCTGGAAAATCTGCCAGCTCCTGCACCCAACATCTTGCTCCTGGGGGATTTCAATTTAAGGCACCTAAAATGGAGGAATATAGCAAATAATATTGTTGCAGTAATAACACCAGGAGGCAGCTCTGATGAAAACTCACACTCACACGAGCTTTTAAATCTCTGCACAAAATTCAATTTAAACCAGCAAATAATAGAGCCTACTAGACTGGAGAATACACTAGACCTCATCTTCACTAACAATGATGATCTGATAAGAAATGTCACCATATCAAAAACAATATACTCAGATCACAACATAATTGAGGTTCAGACATGTATGCGTGGAGCCCCAGACAGACATAATGAGACTAGTCACGAGGGAGCATTCACCAAATTCAACTTCAATAACAAAAACATAAAGTGGGACCAAGTAAACCAAGTCCTAACCGATATAAGCTGGGAAGATATACTAAGCAACACAGACCCCAACGTATGCCTAGAACAGATTAACTTGGTGGCACTCGATGTATGCACAAGGCTTATTCCTCTAAGAAAAAGGAGGAGTAGATGTAAAATAGAAAGAGACAGGCGCTCCCTTTACAGGCGACGGAAAAGAATAACAGAGCGGCTAAAAGAGGTCAATATTTCTGAAATGCGTAGGGAGACACTGGTCAGACAAATAGCAAGCATCGAACTCAAGCTAAAGGAATCTTATAGGAGTCAGGAATCGCGGGAAGATCTGAAAGCCATAAATGAAATCGAAAGAAACCCAAAGTATTTCTTCTCCTATGCCAAATCAAAGTCGAGAACAACATCCAGTATCGGGCCCCTACTTAAACAATATGGGTCCTACACAGATGACAGCAAGGAAATGAGTGAGCTACTCAAGTCCCAATATGACTCAGTTTTTAGCAAGCCGCTAGCCAGACTGAGAGTCGAAGATCAAAATGAATTTTTTATGAGAGAGCCACAAAATTTGGTTAACACAAGCCTATCCGATGTTATCCTGACGCCAAATGACTTCGAACAGGCGATAAATGACATGCTCATGCACTCTGCCCCAGGGCCAGACTCATGGGACTCCGTGTTCATCAAGAACTCGTGATAGGGGCTATCACGAGCCTTTTCCATCCTATGGAGAGGGAGCATGGACACGGGGGTCGTCCCACAGTTACTAAAAACAACAGACATAGCCCCACTCCACAAAGGGGGCAGTAAAGCAACAGCAAAGAGCTACAGACCGATAGCACTAACATCCCATATCATAAAAATCTTTGAAAGGGTCCTAAGAAGCAAGATCACCACCCATCTAGAAACCCATCAGTTACACAACCCAGGGCAACATGGGTTTAGAACAGGTCGCTCTTGTCTGTCTCAACTATTGGATCACTACGACAAGGTCCTAAATGCACTAGAAGATAAAAAGAATGCAAATGTAATATATACAGACTTTGCAAAAGCCTTCGACAAGTGTGACCATGGCGTAATAGCGCACAAAATGCGTGCTAAAGGAATAACAGGAAAAGTCGGTCGATGGATCTATAATTTCCTCACTAACAGAACACAGAGAGTAGTCGTCAACAGAGTAAAGTCCGAGGCAGCTACGGTGAAAAGCTCTGTTCCACAAGGCACAGTACTCGCTCCCATCTTGTTCCTCATCCTCATATCCGACATAGACAAGGATGTCAGCCACAGCACCGTGTCTTCCTTTGCAGATGACACCCGAATCTGCATGACAGTGTCTTCCATTGCAGACACTGCAAGGCTCCAGGCGGACATCAACCGAATCTTTCAGTGGGCTGCAGAAAAAAATATGAAGTTCAACGATGAGAAATTTCAATTACTCAGATATGGTAAACACGAGGAAATTAAATCTTCATCAGAGTACAAAACAAATTCTGGCCACAAAATAGAGCGAAACACCAACGTCAAAGACCTGGGAGTGATCATGTCGGAGGATCTCACCTTCAATAACCATAACATTGTATCAATCGCATCTGCTAGAAAAATGACAGGATGGATAATGAGAACCTTCAAAACTAGGGAGGCCAAGCCCATGATGACACTCTTCAGGTCACTTGTTCTATCTAGGCTGGAATATTGCTGCACACTAACAGCACCTTTCAAGGCAGGTGAAATTGCTGACCTAGAAAATGTACAGAGAACCTTCACGGCGCGCATAACGGAGATAAAACACCTCAATTACTGGGAGCGCTTGAGGTTCCTGAACCTGTATTCCTGGAACGCAGGCGGGAGAGATACATGATTATATACACCTGGAAAATCCTAGAGGGACTAGTACCGAACTTGCACACGAAAATCAATCACTACGAAAGCAAAAGACTTGGCAGACCATGCAACATCCCCCTAATGAAAAGCAGGGGTGTCACTAGCACGTTAAGAGACCATACAATAAGTGTCAGGGGCCCGAGACTGTTCAACTGCCTCCCAGCATACATAAGGGGGATTACCAACAGACCCCTGGCAGTCTTCAAGCTGGCATTGGACAAGCACCTAAAGTCGGTTCCTGACCAGCCGGGCTGTGGCTCGTACGTTGGTTTGCGTGCAGCCAGCAGCAACAGCCTGGTTGATCAGGCTCTGATCCACCAAGCTGTTACTGTTGGCCGCACGCAACCCGACGTACGAACCATAGCCCGGCTGGTCAGGTATTGACTTTAGTCAGCACAATATCTGCAATCACAGTGGAAGTGCCGGAGCTGCGGAAATATCCAACACACAGTTCAGTGCAATGTGGTTTCTCACACACTTAAACTTTGTTTGAATCTCGTAGCAAGTTTATTTATGTCTGTGGTAGTAATTACTGTTACGTATACTTACGAGGCCCCAAAATTAGGATGTGTGTACGGTGGTGCTGTAATGGAGGTGTAATCAAGCATTTAGCTATGATCTGGCTGATGACGTACCATTTGAAACTTCTTGACACAGTCTTAAAAACCTGTCTGCATGTCACGTTTGTTCACAAAATGGATGTTGTTAGTGTACTAAATCACAGTAAGTGGCTTTACTGTGGGTTCACCTGGGTGTTTGTCTTGCCGATATTTTGCATATCATTGTGGTGAAGAATGATCAGCATAGTAACATTCCACTTATTATGCCAACACAATACCTTGTTGTCATCAATGTTAACTTTCATCTGATTTTCCTCAGTAAGAGCACTGGATTCTAACATTTACTTCCTTGATCCTAGAAGTGTACCACAAACGTCTACATTTTCTCACTGGTAGTGAGAGAGTAAATGTTCTGTGTATTAGTTAATGTTTAACACTGTACGACCCTTACCAGTACACGGCTCCATCAGTTTATTGAACAGTTGTTTAACACTGTACGACCCTTACCAGTACACGGCTCCATCAGTTTATTGAACAGTTGTTTAACACTGTACGACCATTACCAGTACACGGCTCCATCAGTTTATTGAACAGTTGTTTAACACTGTACGACCCTTACCAGTACACGGCTCCATCAGTTTATTAAACAGTTGTTTAACACTGTACGACCCTTACCAGTACACGGCTCCATCAGTTTATTGAACAGTTGTTTAACACTGTACGACCATTACCAGTACACGGCTCCATCAGTTTATTGAACAGTTGTTTAACACTGTACGACCCTTACCAGTACACGGCTCCATCAGTTTATTGAACAGTTGTTTAACACTGTACGACCATTACCAGTACACGGCTCCATCAGTTTATTGAACAGTTGTTTAACACTGTACGACCATTACCAGTACACGGCTCCATCAGTTTATTGAACAGTTGTTTAACACTGTACGACCCTTACCAGTACACGGCTCCATCAGTTTATTGAACAGTTGTTTAACACTGTACGACCATTACCAGTACACGGCTCCATCAGTTTATTGAACAGTTGTTTAACACTGTACGACCCTTACCAGTACACGGCTCCATCAGTTTATTAAACAGTTGTTTAACACTGTACGACCCTTACCAGTACACGGCTCCATCAGTTTATTGAACAGTTGTTTAACACTGTACGACCCTTACCAGTACACGGCTCCATCAGTTTATTGAACAGATGTTTAACACTGTACGACCCTTACCAGTACACGGCTCCATCAGTTTATTGAACAGTTGTTTAACACTGTACGACCCTTACCAGTACACGGCTCCATCAGTTTATTGAACAGTTGTTTAACACTGTACGACCCTTACCAGTACACGGCTCCATCAGTTTATTGAACAGTTGTTTAACACTGTACGACCCTTACCAGTACACGGATCCATCAGTTTCTTGAACAATTGGTTAACACTGTACGACCCTTACCAGTACATGGATCCATCAGTTTCTTGAACAATTGGTTAACACTGTACGACCCTTACCAGTACACGGATCCATCAGTTTCTTGAACAATTGGTTAACACTGTACGACCCTTACCAGTACATGGATCCATCAGTTTCTTGAACAATTGGTTAACACTGTACGACCCTTACCAGTACACGGCTCCATCAGTTTATTGAACACATCAAAAGAGATCCTAAGTAGTTTTTGGGTATTTTCTACAGCCCGTCCTGAGTAGACAATCAGGTCAGTGACAATACCACTCTCATGATCACACATGATGAACAATCAGGTCAGTGACAATACCACTCTCATGATCACACATGATGAACAATCAGGTCAGTGACAATACCACTCTCATGATCACACATGATGAACAATCAGGTCAGTGACAATACCACTCTCATGATCACACATGATGAACAATCAGGTCAGTGACAATACCACTCTCAAAGTTTGTGTTTAATGACGAGTTTTAAACTCAGCAGTTTCGTATGACAATGAGAAATCCTCTCTGACCTTCCCTATGCAATTTGTACATGGAATATTTTAAAACAAGGCTGTGTAACAATATGCCTCCCAATAATCACACATGGTGAACAATTTGATACTAAGGAGATTTCATTGGCCTCGTATATACTGCTTTAAAAATAATGCTGAACAACATTACCATGATGCTGAACATTACCATGATGCTCAACAACATTACCATGATGCTGAACAACATTACCATGATGCTCAACAACATTACCATGATGCTCAACAACATTACCATGATGCTGAACAACATTACCATGATGCTGAACAACATTACCATGATGCTGAACAACATTACCATGATGCTGAACAACATTACCATGATGCTGAACAACATTACCATGATGCTGAACAACATTACCATGATGCTCAACAACATTACCATGATGCTCAACAACATTACCATGATGCTGAACAACATTACCATGATGCTCAACAACATTACCATGATGCTGAACAACATTACCATGATGCTCAACAACATTACCATGATGCTGAACAACATTACCATGATGCTCAACAACATTACCATGATGCTCAACAACATTACCATGATGCTGAACAACATTACCATGATGCTCAACAACATTACCATGATCCTGAACAACATTACCATGATGCTCAACAACATTACCATGATGCTGAACAACATTACCATGATGCTCAACAACATTACCATGATGCTGAACAACATTACCATGATGCTCAACAACATTACCATGATGCTGAACATTACCATGATGCTCAACAACATTACCATGATGCTGAACAACATTACCATGATGCTGAACAACATTACCATGATGCTCAACAACATTACCATGATGCTCAACAACATTACCATGATGCTGAACAACATTACCATGATGCTGAACAACATTACCATGATGCTCAACAACATTACCATGATGCTGAACAACATTACCATGATGCTCAACAACATTACCATGATGCTGAACAACATTACCATGATGCTCAACAACATTACCATGATGCTCAACAACATTACCATGATGCTCAACAACATTACCATGATGCTCAACAACATTACCATGATGCTCAACAACATTACCATGATGCTCAACAACATTACCATGATGCTGAACAACATTACCATGATGCTGAACAACATTACCATGATGCTGAACAACATTACCATGATGCTGAACAACATTACCATGATGCTGAACAACATTACCATGATGCTCAACAACATTACCATGATGCTCAACAACATTACCATGATGCTCAACAACATTACCATGATGCTCAACAACATTACCATGATGCTGAACAACATTACCATGATGCTGAACAACATTACCATGATGCTCAATGTTACACTCCAAGTATTGTAACAACTATTTCCTTCTTTTTAGAGCATAACAATTTTGGTCAGAGAGGTTAGGGTAATAATAATGATCCTCCGGAATGCCTAATTTTAATTAAGTATATTCATAATATAACAAAAGCCAGTTATAATATACGAATTATCGTATATAAGTTAAGAATACATGTTTCTTCTGTAGTATCCAACATATACATAAGGCTTTCAAAACAGAGGATTAGGAGGATATCCTAGATATAACATATATATAAATGGAGATTACTTTATACATTAAAGTCTTGTTTCCCAATTGGAAGCAGTCAGAATAAAACAGAATATGTCCAGGCCGGCTAATAAATCTTGGCCAGTTACCAGAGACGAGCAGGAGTGTTCTCGTTGGCTGCTACTTCTTCACTGCTCGTCCCTCAACCTTGAGCATACAGGTAAAGTGGGTCACGTGACGTGACTCACCAACACTCAGTAGAGTAGTTGAACATAAAGGGGGGGGGGAAAGGGGGGGTATAACCATCAAACATCACGGCTAACTACACACCGGCACACCGGGCGGCAGGCAGGTTACTATACCTCCAATTAAACTTATCATGGCCATGTTACATAAATTATAATTGTTAATAAGAAATAATCTTAATAATACAAGGACGTTCATTTCCAATTTAGCTATTAAAGGAAATGACCGCAATGTAATATTAAAGGAAGGTTAACCATAGGGGCATGACACCCCGGCCCACAAGCAAATATCTCGGCGTTTAAGATGCTGATGGAGTAGAAGAAACAAACCAGCTGGTATAGGGATGGAGGTACATCATTCCAAGGTTAGTCACCCACTTGCTAGAACTGGTCTAGAAACGCTGCTTGACTGCAAAGAATTTCCGTAGTTAAGCCATATTAGGAGCGAGAGAGAGCATCGGCTAACACGTTGCTCGAACCCTTTATGTGAAAAATGGAGATCCGGTAAGGTTGGATCCTTAAAGCCCAGCGTAATATTCTAACATTTTTTGATTTCATAGAATTTATGAAAGTTAGAGGATTATGGTCTGAGTAAATATTTATCACATGAGGAGTATAACCGAGGTATACGTCAAAGTGTTCTAAGGACAATACTAAAGCCAGGGCTTCTTTTTCTATGGTTGAATAAGATCTTTGATATTCTTTCAATTTATAGGAAAATAACATATTGGATGTAGAATATTACCGCTTTGGAAGGATTGCAATAAGACAGCACCTATTGCTGCATCACTGGCATCAACATGGAGGGTGAAAGGAATTTGGAAATTGGGTGCACGCAATACTGGGGCGGAGGAAAGGAAACATTTTAAACGTTTAAAAGCTTGTTCACAATTCTCGTCCCAATTAAATTTATATTTAGGACTGGTCAATCTAGTCAGGGGGGAGGCAACTTGAGCAAAGTTTGGGCAAAAATGCCTGTAATAAGTAGCCATTCCCAAAAATCATTGGAGGGCTTTCCTGTCCTGAGGCGTAGGAAAATTTAAAATAGCTTGGACCTTTAATTGGTCGGGGGCTACTAGTCCCTTCCCTATTTTAAAACCGAGATATTTAATCTGGGCTTTACCAAAGTCACATTTTTGTAAATTTACAGTGAAATTGTATTTCTGCAATGCTTTCAGTAGTTGCTCTAATCTTTCTAAATGAGACTGCCAATCATCACTAAAAACCACCAGGTCGTCTAAGTATGCCTCTACACCTTCTAAGGGTTGGACTAAAATGTTCATAATTCTCTGGAAAGTGGAGGCGGCATTACACAAGCCGAAAGGCATAACCTTATACGTAAATAGTCCGTTCTTAACTATGAACCCGGAAATCTCTTGGGCCCTAGGAGTTAACGGCACCTGGTAATACCCTCTCAGCAAGTCTAATCTGGTCACAAAGTTGGCACCGGCTACAGCGTCTATTAAATTCAATTATAATCTGAAAAAATCCGTGAAGCGCTAAGCCCACAAGGGCTATATTCTTGCTTAGCGCTGCAGGGTATCGTGGGTACAAGGAGTAGCTTTGAAGAGGTGATTAACTCTTTTATTTGAGATTTTTGGGAGGTAGGAAGAGCTTCCAGGAAATGGTCTAGTCGTTTTAAATTATTATTATTATAATCAAAAAGAAGCGCTAAGCCACAAGGGCTATACATGATCAGCAGAAGGGATGATCAGCAGGTTACAAAAAACAGCGGGGCAGGGGATAGTACGGGGGTAGAGGGTAGCAAGAGATTGAAGTAGAAAGGGCTGAAGGTATCAGAATTTGTGAAGTAAGTCAGTTGTTGTCAAAAAGTCAATGAGAGAGTCCGGATGAAAGGTGGGTCCATCAGCGAGAAGGGAAGGTAAAGAGAGAGCAGCGGAGCGAAGACGACGACAGATGTAAATTCTACGTGCTCGTTGATAAAGTGGGCAGTCCAACAGAATGTGGCTGACTGATAATGGAGCTTGGCAATTCTCACAGAGAGGAGCAAGACGCCTCTCCATGAGATATCCATGAGTAAGACGAGTATGGCCAATGCGAAGACGGGAGAGAGTAGTCTCCCAACCTCGACACTGGTGATAAGAAGATGGCCAGTAACCTATACTCGGTTTAATAGATTGAAGTTTGTTGCCGAGCATAGTAGACCAACGTTGTTGCCAACGGGTGTGAAGGTGGGAAGATATTGCAGCAAAATAGTCCGTAAATGGAATACCTCTATAAGAAACTGGTAGGTCATGTACTGCTGACCGCGCAGCAGTGTCTGCCTGTTCATTGCCCTGTACGTCAACATGACCAGGGACCCAACAAAAAACAATATCTTTATGCTTGGTAAAGATGCGGCGTAGCCAAAGTTGGATACGGAGGACTAAGGGGTGAGGTGTATCAAATTTTTGTATAGCCTGTAAAGCACTAAGGGAGTCTGAGACAACCACAAATGATGACACAGGCATAGATGCAATACGGATAAGTGCTGTAAGGATGGCATATAATTCAGCAGTAAAAATACTAGCCGAAGATAGTAAATGCCCTTGTACGATGCTGTACGGAAACACTGCTGCGAATCCTATGCCGTCAGAAGACTTAGAGCCATCTGTGTACACAGCAATGGCATGAGAATGAGAGTGAAAGTGGTCAAGAAAAAGAGAGCGGGAAGCGACCGTAGACAGTTGGGCTTTCGAGCAAGGGAGGGAGAAAGAACAGACTCGAACAGCTGGAACTTCCCAGGGGGGTAGGGAAAAGTGAGATGCTACATGTACATAGAAAGGTGGTAGTTGAAGAGAAGACAAGAGCGAATGAAGGCGAAGAGAGAAGGGACGGAGTAAACAGGGGCGGCGAACAAATAAAGAATGTCTACTAATATCAGTGACCATTCTATAAATGGAAGGATTGCGGAGATCATGAGAGCGTACATAGTAGCGCAGGCAATGGGCATCACGGCGATCGGATAAGGATGGAACGTTCGCTTCTGCATAGAGGCTCTCGACAGGGGAAGAGCGAAAAGCACCAAGGCATAAACGTAATCCTTGGTGATGAATGGGGTTAAGGCTAGAGAGAGTAGCAGGAGATGCCGCTGAATAGATCTGGTCACCATAATCAAGTTTCGATAAAATAAGGGTGGAATGTAGGCGAAGGAGGGTTCGACGATCAGCTCCCCATGAAAGATGAGCAAGGGTTTTAAGAAGGTTCAGCCGGCTGTGACAAGTTGCCTTCAGAGAGGTAATGTGAGGTTTCCAGGATAACCTACGATCAAAGAGGAGGCCCAGAAACTTGACTGTATCACGTTCAGGGATACGAGAGCCATAGAGGTACAAAGGATGATCGGAGATGACAGAGCGTCTAGTGAAAGTGATTTGGTGGGTTTTAGTGCTGGAAAATTTAAACCCACGTGTGGTGGCCCAATTGGAAACACGGTCGACTGCATGTTGGAGAGAAACTGTAATGAGGTGACAGTCAGCGCCTGCACAGGCAATAGCGAAGTCATCAACATAGAGTGATGACCAAATATTTGATGGAAGACTAGAGGCCAAATCATTAATAGCAAGGAGAAAAAGTGTTGTGCTCAGAACACATCCCTGGGGGACACCTTCAGCTTGGATAAAGTCTGGGGAGAGCACATTATTAACCCGAACACGGAAATGCCTGTCAGTTAAAAAGTTCTTAAGGAAGGATGGTAGATTGCCTCGAAGGCCTAAGGAGTGGGCTTGGGCTAAAATATTATACCTCCAAGTTGTGTCATATGCCTTCTCAAGGTCAAAAAATATGGCAATAACTGAGTGGTTATTCGCAAAGGCATTACGAACATACGTATCCAAGCGTAGTAAGGGGTCTATGGTAGAACGTCCCTTACGAAAGCCATATTGACGAGTGGAGAGACTGTTGTGTGTCTCTAAATACCACACTAAACGTCTATTTACTAGGCGTTCCATTACTTTGCAAACTGCACTGGTAAGAGCAATGGGACGATAGTGGGAGGTTTCATGTCCCGTAGTGCCTGGTTTGCGGAAAGGGAGAACAATGGCGGATTTCCACAGCTGTGGAAGAACTCCTTGTGACCAAATAAGATTGTAAAGGCGTAATAGGACTGCAAGGGCTGACTGATGCAAATGTTGTAGCATACGAATATGAATGTCATCGGGCCCAGCTGCCGATGATCGACAAGCTGAGAGTGTTGCCTCCAGTTCTTGAAGTGTAAAAGGCACATTATACTGTTCTTCTCTGAGAGAAGAAAAGTCCAAGGGTGCTAACTCTCTGGCAGACTGAGGAAAGAAATGAGGGGCATAGATGGAGTCCCTGAGAAATACGGACCAGATGATTGCCAATTTCATTGGCAACATCTAGTGGGTTTGCTATATCAACACCGGCAACCCGCAGAACAGGAGCCGGGTCAGGAGAATATTTACCACTCAGTTTTCGTACTTTTTTCCAGACTGCACTCATAGAGGAAGCAGAGGTGATGGTGGAGACAATCTCGCCAGCAAGTGCGTTTAGCGTCACGGATGACACGGCGAGCGATCGCACGCTTCTGTTTAAAATCAAGGAGTCGCTCTGTGGTTCTATTGTACCGGTACCTGCCCCATGCAGCGCGTTTCAAACGTACTGCACGAGCACAAGCAGGAGACCACCAAGGCACGCATTTCTGAGAATGCCTGCCCGAAGTTTGGGGTATAGAATGAGAAGCTGCGGTGAAAACGGAGGACGAGAAGAGGTGTAAAAGCTCATCGATGGAGGACGAAGAAGGAACCTCTTTAAAAACAGTTAGGTGTGAGTAAAGGTTCCAATTTGCCCGATTAAATTGCCAGCATGGGGTGTGAAGAGGTGGCGAATATGAAGGGGAAGTAAGAATGATTGGGAAATGATCACTGTCATGTAAGTCCGGGAGAACAGACCAAATGAAGTCTAATGCGGCGGAGGAAGAGCAGACTGAGATCGATGCAAGAGAGAGTATGAGTCCGAGGATCAAAATGGGTGAGAGTACCTGTATTTAAAACATGGAGGGGGTGGGTGGCAAGAAAAGCCTCTAACTGAATTCCACGGGAATCACAGTGAGACCCCCCCCCCAGAGGAAATGGTGGGCATTAAAATCACCAACTAACAGAATCGGTGGCGGTAATGACGAAACAAGGAAGGCAAAATCCGGAATAGATAATGCCCGAGAAGGAGAGAGATATAAAGAACAGAGCGTATACCACCTATGTAAGTGGATACGGGCTGCTGTGTAATGCAGCGAAGTATGAACAAATAGCTGATGGTACGGAATATCAGTGCAGAGAAGAAGGGCACTTTCATTAAAGGTCCCATCAGGAAAAGGATCTGAAGAATACAATAAATTATAGCCTGAGATGTGAGAAATAACAGCAGAGTGTAATTTTGGTTCCTGTAAGCAAACACCAACAGGGGCAAACTGGGAGAGTAACATCTGAAGCTCACCCCGATTACCCCTGAGGCCGCGTATATTCCACTGTAAATAGGCAATGATTGGCAATGATAAAGATACTTGAAATCCGCAGGTAAGGGTACCTACGGACTAGAAGGGTTAGAAAAGTCCACATGCGGAGGCAGTGGAAAACGTTCAAGCAGCGAAGGAACGGTGCGCTGTGAAGAAAGGAGTTGCGCAGATGGAGCAGAGGAGAGAGAAAGAGCGGAAGGTGGATCAGTGTCCATTGATGGTTTGGTCTCTGCAATATGTTCAGAGATTGCTTCAAGTGTTTCGGAATTCAGAGATGTCGTATGGGAGACAATATTGGGAATAGTAGGGGGAGGATGAGTAAAGATTGGAACTGTATTGGACTGTACCAAGGTAGGGGGGGGGGGGCGAAAGGGTGGAGGGAACTGGAGAAGCGTGGCAGGGGACAGGAGAGGCAGGAACCTGGGAGGTGGCAGAAGAGGAAGAAACTTGGGAGGGAACAGGGGAGGAAGGTACAGTACGAGGAGGAGGGTGAACCTCTACACTTGTAACTGAGCCAGTGAGAGGGGAAGAACCAGGGACAGAGACAGGGAGGGTAAAATGAGGAGGTGGAAGATGGGTAGGAGGTGTTAACGAACCTTTTTTTGACTTTTGAGAAGTAGAGGGATGATTGGGAGGTGTCGTACAAGGTCTCGTCGATACTGAGGCTTGAGAGAGAGAACTCGAAGAAGCGAGATTAGACTGAGGCGTTGAAGTAGGGACGTCTGAGCCGAGGACAGCAAAAGGATTAGATACAGGAGTGATTATGGGAGAGGTAACCACAGAGGTGGGTGTAGAAGATGGGATACCAGAAGTGGGGGGACGTTTTGAAACACGGGAATAAGAAACACGTGGGAGTCTCCCTTGGAGGCGGAGATGAGAAACTGCCATGGCATAAGGGAGACCTTCTGTCTCTTTGAGGTAACGGATTTCCCGCTCGTTTAAATAGACCTGACAACGGCGAGAGTACGAAGGGTGAGCCTCATGACAGTTAAGGCAAGAGGGAGATCGATTGCAAGACGTATTAGAATGGTCATCGGCACCACAGACTGGGCATTCGGCGATAGATCTGCAATATTTCACTGGATGGCCAAATCGCCAGCAATTTCTACACTGTTGTGGTGTAGGGATCACCTTTCGAACTTGTAACCGATGTCCTGCTATATAAACTGAGGATGGGAGTTCTCGGCTGTCAAAAGTTAAACGAGCCACATTGCTAGGGTATCGTCTCCGCCCACGGGCAGGAAGAACGTAAGTGTCTACCTTGAGGATTGGGAGATCTTGGAGTTCCAGCTGTTCTAGAATGTCAGTGCCACATGTCTGGAAATTTTGTTGAACTATGGTATGGGGCAGAATGACGGTACCACTACAAGAATTGAGGGAATGATGTTTTTCAAGAGTGACAGGAACAGTATCGATATGGGAAAGACGAGAGAGCTCATGAGCCTGGGTAGCATTCTGTACGGTAATGATGCGCGTACCGCTCTTAAGAGCATGAAAAGAAATATCTTTACCAACATGGCGTAGGAGTGCCTTGCCAATACTATGGTCAGAAAGATAGGCAGTAGAGGAAGTTGGTCGTAAAGTGAAGAATTTAGTCCATTGTTCAGTCTGAAACTGAGCGTGGAAAGGTAGTGAAGGACGTGTCGATCGTTTGAGAAGAACGAGAAGGTGGAGAAGTATCATCAGCAGGTAATTGTCGTTGGCGTTTAGGCGTGGGACCAGAGTTGGTCCGATGTGGAACGGGTCGGCGATTTGAAAATTGCCGCACCGTAGAGGGAGAGGCCGGAAGCATAGTCAGAGGAGAGCGAAGGTCCGATAAATCGAAGGAGTCAGTCGAGGCCTCAGTACCTGAAGCGGGTGAGGAAACAGCACCGGCAATAGGTACAGAGGCATGAGGAATGTCTGAAGAGTGGTCCAAAGACGAGGCGGGGTCAGATCGGGGTGCGGTATCAAGAAGGGGCCCGGGGGTACCAGGTTCATGGACTAGGGCTGCCATGGTTAGGTTACTTCTTTCTTTTTGTTTTTAAGAAAAAAAAAAAGAAAGAAAATAAAAATAAAAAAAGAATAAAAAAAGGGGGGACCGGGGAGGGATAGTTCCTAGGAGGAATGAAAGGGCCAGAAATCTCCCTCCACGCCCAAGAGGACCTCAGCACCGCAAGTAGCGCAGATGCAGCATGGAACCCGTGCCATACCCTACCCATCATGCTAGTAAACTAACAATCCGGGATAGCAACCTCACATCTGCCGAGCTACCTCGGTGGACAAAAGAGAGGGCGGCTGGATATCCGCCACAAAGCATACCTCCTTCGGCCACCACCCCGGAATCCGAAAGGTGGCTTCCAGAGATACACTCGTCGCCCGAAAGACACCCAAAGCTACTCCGGGATACCGGAGAGGGATCGGGACATCCCCAGGCGATCCAGATTCCACGGCAAACTACGCCACCGCTAAGAACCTCAACGGAATGGGATGGACCCCGGTATCCTTTCCCCTACCTAGGAACTAGCGCGCCTGTGGGAGAAATCCCAAGGGACAAAAAGAGGAAGGGCAAAAGGGAGGGGTGGGGAGGAGGAGGAGGAAAGGAAAAAGGGGAGGATGGGATAGGGGAGGGGAGATTGAGGGGTAATTAGGTTTGGTCTGAGGAAGAAGACCAATAGGTCTAATTCCTCAGACCAAGAGCCTCTTCACCACGCCAAGGAGCCCCCCTTGAAGAGGTAGTCGTTTTAAAACTTCAGAATTACGTAGTCTAAATTCTCTTACTTCCCTTACAGTGTCATTCCTTATTTCAGTGGATGTAGGTTGAATAGAGGTAATAATAGTAGGGAGAAGGCTAGACTCGTACTTCTTTAAGTTATCTATGTGATACCTCTTAATTTTCTTACTACGTCCTGGTTCACGGACCAGATAGTTCACCTCATTTTCTTTGTCTACTATTTCATATGGCCCCAAATATCTAGGTTTTAAAGAATGTCCTGGAATTAAGTTTTTAACTAAGACTAATTCATTTGGAGAGAATGAACGAGATTTAGCCTTTTGGTCATAAGATTTCTTCATTTTGGCTTGAGCTTCTGTCAGATTCACGGCAGCTAAGCTTTTTAATTTGGAGAGATGTTCTTTCCAAAGTAGAGGACTGGGATGAAGAGGTCCTCTCTTCCCTATCCAAGAATCTCATAATATGGCTAGGGGTCCTCGTACCTGATGTCCAAAAATCAGGTCAAATGGAGAGTATTTAGTACTTTCTTGTTCAGCTTCACGGAGGGCGAAGAGAAGAAAGGGTAAACCTTCGTCCCATTCACGAGAATATTGCTCACAGTAAGCACGTAAAGTAGATTTAAGGGTTTGGTGGAATCTTTCTAGCACTCCTTGTGACTGGGGATGATATGCTGTAGAGAGGATCTGTCTTACTCCTAATAGAGACATAGCCTCTTTAAAAACCTTAGACGTAAAATTAGAACCTTGGTCAGATTGAATTTCACGTGGTATGCCTACTTGAGCAAAGAAGCGTATTAAAGCTCTTACTATATTTCTGGAATTAATTTTGGACATTGGGATAGCATCAGGATACCGCGTTGCCATATCTATGATGGTGAAGATATACTGGTTACCCCTTTTTGTGCGGGGCAACGGTCCTACACAATCAATAATCTTTCAAAAGGTTCTTCAGGACATTTTATTGGAAGTAAAGGGGCAGACGCGGGATTGTGCGCCGTTTTGCCTATTATTTGACAAACGTGGCATTTCCGTAGTTTGTCAGCAATATAAGTCCTCATCTGAGGCCAAAAAAAATATTTCCTTATCTTTTTCTCTGTCTTACGAGACCCTAAATGACCTCCCAGTGGATTATCATGTGCTAGTTCAAATACCATATTACGTAAGGACGATGGCACCACTAACAAGTTTCCTTTTGAACTCGAATCATTATCATTATCATTATTTCTCTTCCAAAGAAAACCGTCTTCATCTAAAAGGTAACCTTCCTCTTTATCTTTATTGGTTAAACTTTTATCGTCCTTTAGAGCTATAAGAAATTCTTCTTTATTACATTTTCTAGCTAGGTCCGCAGGGACTGGTAAAACTTTTTGTCACCTGTGGGTCTCGACTGAATTGTTTCGCTAAACAGGAAGTTCAAACCTAATTCATCGGACATTTCTAAAGGCTGTTGAATATCCACATTTTTAGAGTTCTTAGCCATGGCTCTGGTGACATTAAGGGGAAATAAATCTAGCCCTGCCTCAGAGGCTTCTAATGCATAATTTACATCACAAGGATTATCTAAAACCAGAGGCTCTCTGGGTATCTCCAATTGATCAATTTCGTTCCCAATTAATAGATCCATGCCGGCAATGGGAAAAGGTTTATCTGAAAGTCCCACATTGATCCAGCCTACATATCCAGGCAGTTCTACATAAATCCTTATAATAGGGACCTTTATTATTGTGCCTCCGTAAGCCTCTAATAATACGTCTAGCCGGGGTTCATTACTAGTAGGTAACTTTACCAGGTTTGATCTTAATAAAGAGAGATAGCTGCCAGTATCTCGAAAGGTCGTGATGTTTACTAACCTCTCTTTACAGAGTCCGAACTTCCCCTGGGAAAAGTAGGGTTCCATAGCTACTCGGACCTTTTCTTCTGAAGCACTGTCGTGGTAAAGTCATCTATTAGACGGTCTGCTAGACGAGGCCTGGAAAGGTAAAGATTCATCATCCAGAGTTTCATACTTCCGAGAGGAATTTATTACCTGGGTAGGATATCTCCCTCTTGGTTGGGTTTTATCTTCCCGCTGTTTATGCCAACACTGGAACTGTCTATGACCTAACTTCTTACAAAAAAGGCACAGTGGTAATTGATCTTTAGGATATTGCCTGGAGAAAGAGCCATTTGTCACCTGTTTTTTGTCTGAATACACCTTCAAAGGTTCGCCAGCTGGAGCTTTCCTAGCAGTCAATCTTGAACTAAAACCTTGGGAGGTAGATTTCTTTTCCGGGGTCTTAGACATTTCTGTGGTTATAGCATGGGAAATTTCAAAGTGATCTGCGTGGGCAGCAGTATCTAACAAGTTAGTTGTAGGAAATGTCAAAAGATAAGTATGAACCCTCTCTGGAAAATATTTAAAAAGGTCTTCATGCAATATCAGCTGGGAAAGTGACTCGACTGAGGCGGCTCCCGCGGCCCTACGCCAACGCTCGAAAGCAGAGATCTTTTCTCTGGCAAAGTCCACCCAAGACTGCTGAGGATATTTCTTCAGAGTTCTAAACATCTTCAAGTAACTGACAGGTAATAAATCATAAGCTTTCAGAAGACAATCTTTTACCTGAGTATAATCAGAATATTGTTCAAAAGGTAAGTTTGCAGTTATGGTTTGGGCTTTTCCTATTAAAGATAAATGTATTAAAGCAGCCCAATATTTAGGAGGCCATTGCATCACCTTCGCCTGATTTTCGAACGCTTCAAAAAATGAATCTAAATTATCCTCAGTAAATTTAGGCATCAAAGAGGCTGCTTTACTAAGGTCAAATGAAGGGATTGTATACATATTACTCGATTCTCTTTTCTTCCTCGGTACTTCCCGTTCATAAAGCAAAGATTCACGTTCAAAATTCTCCTTTTAATTTTCTCTGGGCTTCTACAAAGGAGGTTTGAAGTGATAAAATACGTTCTAGACGTTCGAAATTCTCCTTAGATTGAATAGTAGTCAAAAGGGCTAAAGAGATTTGAGGTGGAACGTGTTCATCCAAAAGGACTTCCTCTTGTTCTGTTTCAAAAACATCTGTAAAGGGTTTACCTGGAACCGCTTCTTTAGCCTGATGGAGTTCTGTTCCCCATATAGTCCTTGGAGATGGAATTGGAGTCGTTGTAGCAGCGTAGCGTTTCCGAGTATCGGGAAGGTCATGTCCGTAGTCTCCAGTAGGGGTTGTTAGCGTCGTAGTTTCGGCCTCGGGTGTCTGTAGTAAAGAATTCAAAAAGGAAGGAATATCTGCTTCCCCATTCTCAGTCTCTGGATCCTGCTCATCTGGAAAAAGGACATTCTGTATCATACATCTGACTGTCTGGGCAGTGAAATGCCTGTCATATTTTATGCCCAAGCTTCGTGCTAATTGCCAACAAGATTGAAGCTTCAAATTCTGTAATCTCTCCTTTGTTATATCTTCAAACCTCTCTGCCATTTCTACATTCATTTTAAAGGAAATTCAGTGTTATGATCCCGGACACAGGCCCCCACTTGTTACACTCCAAGTATTGTAACCACTATTTCCTTCTTTTTAGAGCATAACAATTTTGGTCATAGAGGTTAGGGTAATAATAGTGATCCTCCGGAATGCCTAATTTTAATTAAGTATATTCATAATACAACAAAAGCCAGAAATAATATACGAATTATCGTATATAAGTTAAGAATGCACGTTTGTTCTATATTATCCAAAATATACATAAGGCTTTCATAACAGACGATTAGGAGGAGATCCTAGATATAACATATATATAAATGGAGATTACTTTAATGTATATAGTCTTGTTTCCCAATTGGAAGCAGTCAGAATAAAACAGAATATGTCCAGGCCGGCTAATAAACCTTGGCCAGTTACCAGAGACGAGCAGGAGTGTTCTCGTTGGCTGCTACTTCTTCACTGCTCGTCCCTCAACCTTGAGCATACAGGTAAAGTGGGTCACGTGACGTGACTCACCAACACTCAGTAGAGTAGTTGAACATAAGGGGGAGGGGAAAGGGGGGGGTGTAACCATCGAACATCACGGCTAACCATACACCGGCACACCGGGCGGCAGGCATGTTACTATACCTCCAATTAAACTTATCATGGCCATGTTTCATAAATTATAATAATTGTTAATAAGAATTAGCCTTAATAATACAAGGACGTTCATTTCCAATTTAGCTATTAAAGGAAATAACCGCAATGTAATATTAAAGGAAGGTTAACCATAGGGGCATGACACTCAACAACATTACCATGATGCTGAACAACATTACCATGATGCTGAACAACATTACCATGATGCTCAACAACATTACCATGATGCTGAACAACATTACCATGATGCTGAACAACATTACCATGATGCTGAACAACATTACCATGATGCTCAACAACATTACCATGATGCTGAACAACATTACCATGATGCTCAACAACATTACCATGATGCTGAACAACATTACCATGATGCTCAACAACATTACCATGATGCTGAACAACATTACCATGATGCTGAACAACATTACCATGATGCTGAACAACATTACCATGATGCTGAACAACATTACCATGATGCTGAACAACATTACCATGATGCTCAACAACATTACCATGATGCTCAACAACATTACCATGATGCTCAACAACATTACCATGATGCTGAACAACATTACCATGATGCTGAACAACATTACCATGATGCTGAACAACATTACCATGATGCTCAACAACATTACCATGATGCTGAACAACATTACCATGATGCTGAACAACATTACCATGATGCTGAACAACATTACCATGATGCTCAACAACATTACCATGATGCTGAACAACATTACCATGATGCTGAACAACATTACCATGATGCTCAACAACATTCTTGCGAGAATTTGCCTTGTCAGAGAATTGCAAAAATAATACACAAGCAACAGAAATCAGTTTTGATGAATAAAGTCATCAAACACTTGAGTACACATGAGTTGTGTTGTTGTTCATTATTTAGCAATGTTCCTTTAATGTTCATCATGGTAAAGGACAGAGGTGTCGTGTCACTCATGCAGGTGTGATCGTGTCACTCATGCAGGTGTGATCGTGTCACTCATGCAGGTGTGATCGTGTCACTCATGCAGGTGTGATCGTGTCACTCATGCAGGTGTGATCGTGTCACTCATGCAGGTGTGATCGTGTCACTCATGCAGGTGTGATCGTGTCACTCATGCAGGTGTGATTGTGTCAATCATGCAGGTGTGATCGTGTCACTCATGCAGGTGTGATCGTGTCACTCATGCAGGTGTGATCGTGTCACTCATGCAGGTGTGATCGTGTCACTCATGCAGGTGTGATCGTGTCACTCATGCAGGTGTGATCGTGTCAGTCATGCAGGTGTGATCGTGTCAGTCATGCAGGTGTGATCGTGTCAGTCATGCAGGTGTGATCGTGTCACTCATGCAGGTGTGATCGTGTCACTCATGCAGGTGTGATCGTGTCACTCATGCAGGTGTGATCGTGTCACTCATGCAGGTGTGATCGTGTCACTCATGCAGGTGTGATTGTGTCAATCATGCAGGTGTGATCGTGTCACTCATGCAGGTGTGATCGTGTCACTCATGCAGGTGTTATCGTGTCACTCATGCAGGTGTGATTGTGTCACTCATGCAGGTGTGATCATGTCACTCAAGCAGGTGTGATCGTGTCACTCATGCAGGTGTGATCGTGTCACTCATGCAGGTGTGATCGTGTCAGGTGTGATCGTGTCAGTCATGCAGGTGTGATCGTGTCACTCATGCAGGTGTGATCGTGTCACTCATGCAGGTGTGATCGTGTCACTCATGCAGGTGTGATCGTGTCACTCATGCAGGTGTGATCGTGTCAGTCATGCAGGTGTGATCGTGTCACTCATGCAGGTGTGATCGTGTCACTCATGCAGGTGTGATCGTGTCACTCATGCAGGTGTGATCGTGTCAGTCATGCAGGTGTGATCGTGTCACTCATGCAGGTGTGATCGTGTCAGTCATGCAGGTGTGATCGTGTCACTCATGCAGGTGTGATCGTGTCACTCATGCAGGTGTGATCGTGTCACTCATGCAGGTGTGATCGTGTGAGTCATGCAGGTGTGATTGTGTCACTCATGCAGGTGTGATCGTGTCACTCATGCAGGTGTGATCGTGTCACTCATGCAGGTGTGATAGTGTCACTCATGCAGGTGTGATAGTGTCACTCATGCAGGTGTGATCGTGTGAGTCATGCAGGTGTGATTGTGTCACTCATGCAGGTGTGATCGTGTCAGTCATGCAGGTGTGATCGTGTCACTCATGCAGGTGTGATAGTGTCACTCATGCAGGTGTGATAGTGTCACTCATGCAGGTGTGATCGTGTCAGTCATGCAGGTGTGATTGTGTCACTCATGCAGGTGTGATAGTGTCACTCATGCAGGTGTGATAGTGTCACTCATGCAGGTGTGATAGTGTCACTCATGCAGGTGTGATCGTGTGAGTCATGCATGTGTGATCGTGTCAGTCATGCAGGTGTGATCGTGTCAGTCATGCAGGTGTGATCGTGTCAGTCATGCAGGTGTGATCGTGTCAGTCATGCAGGTGTGATCGTGTCAGTCATGCAGGTGTGATCGTGTCAGTCATGCAGGTGTGATCGTGTCAGTCATGCAGGTGTGATCGTGTCAGTCATGCAGGTGTGATCGTGTCAGTCATGCAGGTGTATATGTGTGGCACACAATAAGCTACATCACAGTCTGCAGTCGAACTGTTTGTGTCAACAAATTTGTAGTTTTCCTGGTAATTCCGTGTGTGATCTGGCAGTGTTACGAGTAAACATGTTGGCGGCGCTTGTGGCGCAGTTGGCGGCGCTTGTGGCGCAGTTGGTGGTGTTTGTGGCGCAGTTGGTGGTGTTTGTGACGCAGCTGGTGGTGTTTGTGGCGCAGTTGGTGGTGTTTGTGACGCAGCTGGTGGTGTTTGTGACGCAGCTGGTGGTGTTTGTGACGCAGCTGGTGGTGTTTGTGACGCAGCTGGTGGTGTTTGTGACGCAGCTGGTGGTGTTTGTGACGCAGCTGGTGGTGTTTGTGACGCAGCTGGTGGTGTTTGTGATGCAGTTGGTGGTGTTTGTCACGCAGCTGGTGGTGTTTGTGGCGCAGTTGGTGATGTTTGTGACGCAGCTGGTGGTGTTTGTGACGCAGCTGGTGGTGTTTGTGACGCAGCTGGTGGTGTTTGTGACGCAGTTGGTGGTGTTTGTGGCGCAGTTGGTGGTGTTTGTGACGCAGCTGGTGGTGTTTGTGACGCAGTTGGTGGTGTTTGTGACGCAGCTGGTGGTGTTTGTGACGCAGCTGGTGGTGTTTGTGACGCAGTTGGTGGTGTTTGTGACGCAGCTGGTGGTGTTTGTGACGCAGTTGGTGGTGTTTGTGGCGCAGCTGGTTTTGTTTGTGGCGCAGTTGGTGGTGTTTGTGGCGCAGTTGGTGGTGTTTGTGACGCAGCTGGTGGTGTTTGTGACGCAGGTGGTGGTGTTTGTGACGCAGTTGGTGTTTGTGACGCAGCTGGTGGTGTTTGTGACGCAGTTGGTGGTGTTTGTGACGCAGTTGGTGGTGTTTGTGACGCAGTTGGTGTTTGTGACGCAGCTGGTGGTGTTTGTGACGCAGTTGGTGGTGTTTGTGACGCAGTTGGTGGTGTTTGTGACGCAGCTGGTTTTGTTTGTGGCGCAGTTGGTGGTGTTTGTGGCGCAGTTGGTGGTGTTTGTAACGCAGCTGGTGGTGTTTATGACGCAGTTGGTGGTGTTTGTGGCGCAGCTGGTGGTGTTTGTGACGCAGCTGGTGGTGTTTGTGGCGCAGTTGATGGTGTTTGTGGCGCAGTTGGTGGTGTTTGTGACGCAGCTGGTGGTGTTTGTGACGCAGCTGGTGGTGTTTGTGGCGCAGTTGGTGGTGTTTGTGACGCAGCTGGTGGTGTTTGTGACGCAGCTGGTGGTGTTTGTGGCGCAGTTGGTGGTGTTTGTGGCGCAGTTTGTGGTGTTTGTGGCGCAGCTGGTGGTGTTTGTGGCGCAGTTTGTGGTGTTTGTGACGCAGCTGGTGGTGTTTGTGGCGCAGTTTGTGGTGTTTGTGGCGCAGTTTGTGGTGTTTGTGATGCAGCTGGTTGTGTTTGTGATGCAGCTGGTGGTGTTTGGTATGGTAATTTTTGTAATGGTGATCGTGACCTCCCATAATCGCCATACTCATCACTATCTCTGTCAGATGATTGTAACGTACATGGTAACTGTAGGCTCGTTACGACACTTGGCACACTTCTCCACCTATTACATCACTGCATATTGCGTGCCACTATCACTATTACATCACTGCATATTGCGTGTCACTATCACTACAAACATCATTCATCTCACCAACACGGAAGTCCTCATCACTTTCTTATTTTCCCTACTTAGATTTTGGCCAAAACGACAAAAAAAAAATTCCGTTGCATTCTCTGTTGAATATTGCATGGGAGACCCCATAAATGGGAGGAATGTGGACACCAGCATCTGATTTGTTTTTCTGGACGTTTCCAGTGTCAGTCACCCACCGTAGAACCAGATTCAAAGAACTCCATGTCCTCATCACTATCCTCAGAATTAATGGCTTTCACCAGCTCCAAAAAAAAACCCTATGACGCCAGGATTTTTCTACGCTGCACACACACACACACACACACACACACACACACACACACACACACACACACACACACACACACACACACACACACACGGTACAGACAAGTTGTTTTTGGTGAAGGACTAACCCGGCCGATCATGGCCATTTTGGAGGAGCTAAAATTTAGGTTCAAATTTACATCGTTGACAGTTATGTTGGGAGAAGTGGATGCTGTGAAGGAGTGAAATCTCGGCTTTGAAGACACTTGAGTTAGGTCACATCTTACTCAGCGCATATCACACACCTATATAGGCTGCCTCCCAACCAGCAAACCAGGTGCTAATAGTTTAACGATCAGGAGCTCAGTTGTTATACCAATATCTTGGTTCAACCAACCAGTCACAAGGAAGCCTGAAAATGCTGTGAAGCGATGTGGTTAACTCGTAAAACAACTTTGGCAGACATGCCTTCCCTGCTGGTCGCCACAGTTTTAACGTGTCTTCTGCTTGCAGTTGCCTCATTGTAGATGAATGGTTCAAAGAACCGACATGTTGTTAAATTAGACACATGTGCAACTCTTGGGTTTCTTTATTGAGGAAACGTTTCGCCACACAGTGGCTTCATCAGTCCATACAAAGGATAAACTTGAAGAACAGGAGGCGAATGAGGTAATCAGTCCCTCAACCTTGAGTCGATGTGTTCAGTCCATCAGTCTTGAATAGAATACAGCATATGAGCAGAGAAGCAGCTTATAAACCGTATGGCAGGAGAGGTGCAGCAGTCGTAGGTGGTGTCACATTTGTCAAATGTGGAAGTAGGTCGTGCCCAAGGGTTAGGCAAGCAAAGAATTCCCAAGTATTAAGATCCCAAGAAGCTGCAGCGTTTGACAGGATTGTAGATGAATGGTTCAGAGAACCGACACGTTGTTAAATTAGGTTTATAATTAAATTATGGTTTATAAGCTGCTTCTATGCTCATATGCCGTATTCTATTCAAGATTGATGGACTGACCACATCGACTCAAGGTTGAGGGACTGATTACCTCATTCTCCTCCTGTTCTTCAAGTTTCTCCTTCGTATGGACTGATGAAGCCACTGTGTGGAGAAACGTTTCCTCAATAAAGATACCCAAGAGTTGCACATGTGTCTAATTTAACAGTTGCCTCATTGATTCGTGTCTTATGAATACCATGCCTCACTGTACATAGCTGTAAATACTGTACACAGGCTACATATTCTGTAAATATCCCCTTTTTGTGAAAGATATATATTAATTTATTTTCTGCTGTCTTTTTGATCGTCCCTGAGGGGTTATCGCATTACTGCAAGGTGTGCAGGCAAGGTGTGCAGGCAAGGTGTGCAGGCAAGGTGTGCAGGCAAGGTGTGCAGGCAAGGTGTGCAGGCAAGGTGTGCAGGCAAGGTGTGCAGGCAAGGTGTGCAGGCAAGGTGTGCAGGCAAGGTGTGCAGGCAAGGTGTGCAGGCAAGGTGTGCAGGCAAGGTGTGCAGGCAAGGTGTGCAGGCAAGGTGTGCAGGCAAGGTGTGCAGGCAAGGTGTGCAGGCAAGGTGTGGAAGCCATATCTGTGTATGTAATAAGCTAGAACATCCCACAACCATTCTGGTAATTCTTCTTTAAAAACCTGCATTTATGGTCACAGTGGTGGCCCATGCTAACGCTTGGTGTATAAAAATATATCTAGTTTGATGCATTGTATTAGAACCAGCCGGCCGAATGGTTAATGCCTGTGAGTTTCAGGACTCACTTGCCATGGGTTCAAGCCCCACCCGTTCCATGATTTGAACTCAGATTCCCTCAAGAGAGTTTACTATTGTCAGGGCAGACAGTGTAAGAAAGTTTCAAATTCCTGTCTTGTTATAACATTCACAGCCTCGGTACATCATCATAGAGGCGAATGTTTTAGGTAATGAGAGCAGCAACTGTGTCCTGTAGCTCGGTTGGTAGCACACTTAGCTCACACATTGTGGTTTGTGGTTCGATCCCCAGTATGTGTGGAAACACGGGGGAGCCTGTTTCTTTAAGACATCTGCTGTCCCTGTTCACACAGCAGTAAATAGGTATCTGGTTGTTAGGCGACTGTTGTGGGTCGCATCCCGGGGACAAAATCCACATAATTTGCGGGAAATAATCTGGATAACAATGTGCTCTTTATACAGTATGTTGGTGTATCAACTAGGTGTGTAGACACTGAACATGTACTTGTAGAAATAAAGACTGTAATAAAGTTGGTACAATTACCGACAATATGTAAAGTAAAAGGACACAAGTGCAACTAATGTGACATTTTATTATATCCTTTTACTCATGTACGAATTAATTGCTCTACCATATTGTATTACTACTACTACTTTTGTCACTACTACTACTACTACTACTACTACCACTACTACTACTACTACTACTACTACTACTACTACTACCACTACTACTACTACTACTACTACTACTACTACCACTACTACTACTACTACTACTACTACTACTACTACTACTACTACTACTACTACTACTACTACTACCACTAGTGTACATCTAAATGGTACCTCACTAGTATTGCGCCTCACTCTGAGCCTTTATATACCCTCTGTGTCCATGTATTGTTTGTAATGGCTTGATAAAGCTCCTGGAGAGCGAAACGTTGCCACAATAAAATGTCACATTAGTTGCACTTGTGTCCTTTTACTTTACAGAAATAAAGACTATCATTATTATTATTCTTAGGCTCCCTTCTCTGGCAAGTTGATCAGCATATGAGAGTTTTTGAACTACAAATCCACTCATTGGGTGGAATCAAGGTAAAATTGGTGAAGAGTTTCCAGATGCACGATATCTATGGTTCCCATTCTGCAGATGGAGTGGTTCGGCACAAAAGGTTCCATGGTACATCTACCACATCCGCTAGGAAAATGATAGAATGGATAATGAGAACCATCAAAACTAGAGACGCCAAGCCCATGATGATTCTCTTCAAATCGCTTATTCTCTCTAGGCTGAGATACTGCTGTACACTAATGGCACCCTTCAATGCTGGCAAAATTGCTGACCTGAAGAATGTACAAAGAATTTTCACGGCACACATAAGTACGATAAGGCACCTAAATTACTGGGAATGGTTGAAGGCCCTTGATCTGTATTCCCTGGAATGCAGGCGAGAGAGATACATGATAATATACACTTGGAAAATCCTAAAAGGATTATTACCAAACTTGCATGCAAAAATCACTCCCTATGAAAGCAAAAGACTCGGCAGGAGATGCAACATTCCCCCAATGAAAAGCAGAGGCACAACGAGTACACTGAGAGACAACACAATAAGTGTCCTTAGCCCAAGACTGTTCAACTGCCTCCCAGCATACATAAGGGGGATTACCAATAAACCCCCGGCTGTCTTCAAGAAGGCACTGGACAGGCTCCTAAAGTCAGTATCTGACCAACTGAGCTGTGGTTCATAATCAGCTTCTGTGTGGCCAGTAGTATCAGCCTGGGAAAAGCAGAGGCGCAACGAGTACACTGAGAGACAAAACATTAAGTGTCCATGGCCCAAGACTGTTCCACTGCCTCCCAGCATACATAAGGGGGATTACCAATAAACCCCCGGCTGTCTTCAAAAAGGCACTGGACAGGCACCTAAAGTCAGTTCCTGACCAACTTAGCTGTGGCTCATAATCAGCTTCTGTGTGGCCAGTAGTATCAGCCTGGTTGATCAGACCCTGATCTACCACGAGGCATGGTCTGTTGAGGGAAATGCTACAAGCTAAGTCAAAGATTAAATAGTGGACTTAAATGGGACTTAGCTTGATAGACAGCTTTTGCCTACACAGCCGTCCCTGCAGGTGATGTCTTGAGAAGCTGTCATTGCTATCCCTCAAGGGCTGTAAATTAAATTATTATATGTAAGTTTAATTATCCCTAGGGGGTGTTATGTCAGTTTTTTATTACTGAATACAGACTGGATCAATTGAATCCTGTACTCACGTGTGTGGGCTCAATGGCTCTCGTGTCATCAGGGTAAGTGGTAATCTGTTCAGCGTACATAGTTCTCAACTGCAGTCAATGGAATCATCACACACTCAACAGAATTACCTGGGTTTGTGTATCGGACCCTTACACCCGGGTATCGGTGTCTTGATTGAAGAATAGTGTCTTTGAGAATGTCCACGCCTTCCACACTATGTTCCACATGGTTTGTCTTTCTCGGTTATAGGTTTATAGTTATTTTGGAGATTGTCTGAGGCATAGCAATGCACAATTCACTTCCTTTGTTCGTTCTTAGTGTGAAGTGGTCTTTACTGCACCATTATATATATTGCAATCCGATGACACCACAACACCCTATGCCGTTACTTCCCCTAGCCACAAAGAAAGAGCTGACATAGCACATTTCTCTTCCTTGCCAAACTTCCACTAAGAAGCAATGCAGAATGCTTGATTCTTGCTGTCTTAAGCATAGACAACAATGCACATCTTTAACATGGTAATAAAGTGGGTGTAGGATTTTCCTTAATTGTTCTGCTAAGGTAAAAGATTGATTGTCTCTTATTTAAACTACACTACATGCAACACCGGTCTCTTGCAAAGAAGTCGTATGACCTGTAACTGGCACATGCTGGTTAAACATATGTTGGTAATTACTTGATGTAGCAGTAAACAAGATGCTTGCCCTTTCTGAGTGGGCTGGGCCCCTCAGGGCTGAAGGGGCTGAAAAGGGCTGAAAGGGGCTGAAGGGGGCCGATACCCTCCTCCTGGAGAAAATTTCTCCACATGGTCTCAGACCGAACCACAGGGGCGTTGACTCCCGGCACCCTCTCCAGGTAAACTCCAGGTATTACCTTAATTAGGAAAGCCCAAACGATGAAACACTAGATCTGGGAAGTTACACAGAACGAAGCTAAGACTTCAGGGGTTAGTATGGAAGATGTAGGCAAATCTTCTCTGGAGAGAGGATCTCATAGTTACAATCACTTTCATCTTAATAACTTATCTGTAAAGTGTGGCTAAGAATTTCTCATTGTGCAATAACAAAATCATCTGGGGCAAAGTACGAAATCATTGCTGTCTTATACTGTTATATTATTGCTTCACTTGATGCTGCTTGCTGTACAGTTTATATGAGGTTAGACTTTACTGAACAAACTTCTTGTTATCAATGGTAGAGGTAGACAGAAGACTTTGTCCAACTAAGCCTCATGTAGAGCCGACATCGATATAACCTCTCGGCCTACAAAATACGATGAAGGTATCCATTCTTCTTAGTGTTTGGGATACTTATAACAGAATGCTTTCATCGTAATTCTCAACAAACAATATTATCTCTGAAAGGCGCCTTGAGGCTGGGAATGATATGTGGTTGACAAAGCAGATTATAATCAACTGAAGGAGAGTGCCTCAGGGAAATTTTTAAGATATAATTGCTACTCCGGTGAGTATTATTCTCTTTAGATAACCAAATGGCAACATTCCAGGAATTTATTTTAAGCAGAATGTAAGTGACTCCCGTGAAATCCTTGACATATTCATCGGGTGTTCATTATGAGAACATAAGAAAGGAGAAAATCTGCACTAGGCCTGTTGGTCCATACTAGGCAGATATTTCTCAAATCCAGCCCACAGAATATTTGCCTAACCCATTTTCAATGCTACCCAAGCAATAAGCTTTGATAGATCTATTTACTCAAGTTCAACTTCCACTCAAATCCAACCCCTCTCACTCATATTATTATCCAACCTAAATTTGAAAATACCCAAGGTTTTAGCTTCAATAATCTTATGAGGCAGACTGTTCCACTCATCAACTGCCCTATTTCCAAAGAAGTATTTTCTTATATCCTTTCTAAATCTAAACTTATCTCAACTTTGGCTCTGCAACTTCACTCTGCAACTACTGAGTTTAGTTTGCCCCTCGCAGGAAGTTCCTTGATGCTGGCAAGAAGCTCTTGGTCGTAGATGAATGTCTCAGAGAACCGACAAGTTGATAAATTAGACACATGTGTAACACTTGGGTATCTTTATTGAGGAAACGTTTCGCCACACAGTGACTTCATCAGTCCATACAAAGGAGAATGGTGAAGAACAGGAGGAGTTTGAGGTAATCAGTCCCTGAACCTTAAAGATACCCAAGAGTTGCACATGTGTCTAATTTATCAGGCTCTTGGTCGAATGTTTTGGACTTTTCTTCTCTTAGATGGAGCCTGAATATCTCCAGAACCCCAGGCACGGTTTAATGCCTGAATATCTCCAGAACCCCAGGCACGGTTTAATGCCTGAATATCTCCAGAACCCCAGGCACGGTTTAATGCCTGAATATCTCCAGAACCCCAGGCACGGTTTAATGCCTGAATATCTCCAGAACCCCAGGCACGGTTTAATGCCTGATTATCTCCAGAACCCCAGGCACGGTTTAATGCCTGATTATCTCCAGAACCCCAGGCACGGTTTAATGCCTGATTATCTCCAGAACCCCAGGCACGGTTTAATGCCTGAATATCTCCAGAACCCCAGGCACGGTTTAATGCCTGAATATCTCCAGAACCCCAGGCACGGTTTAATGCCTGAATATCTCCAGAACCCCAGGCACGGTTTAATGCCTGAATATCTCCAGAACCCCAGGCACGGTTTAATGCCTGAATATCTCCAGAACCCCAGGCACGGTTTAATGCCTGAATATCTCCAGAACCCCAGGCACGGTTTAATGCCTGAATATCTCCAGAACCCCAGGCACGGTTTAATGCCTGAATATCTCCAGAACCCCAGGCACGGTTTAATGCCTGAATATCTCCAGAACCCCAGGCACGGTTTAATGCCTGAATATCTCCAGAACCCCAGGCACGGTTTAATGCCTGAATATCTCCAGAACCCCAGGCACGGTTTAATACCTGAATATCTCCAGAACCCCAGGCACGGTTTAATGCCTGAATATCTCCAGAACCCCAGGCACGGTTTAATGCCTGAATATCTCCAGAACCCCAGGCACGGTTTAATACCTGAATATCTCCAGAACCCCAGGCACGGTTTAATGCCTGAATATCTCCAGAACCCCAGGCACGGTTTAATGCCTGAATATCTCCAGAACCCCAGGCACGGTTTAATGCCTGAATATCTCCAGAACCCCAGGCACGGTTTAATGCCTGAATATCTCCAGAACCCCAGGCACGGTTTAATGCCTGAATATCTCCAGAACCCCAGGCACGGTTTAATACCTGAATATCTCCAGAACCCCAGGCACGGTTTAATGCCTGAATATCTCCAGAACCCCAGGCACGGTTTAATGCCTGAATATCTCCAGAACCCCAGGCACGGTTTAATGCCTGAATATCTCCAGAACCCCAGGCACGGTTTAATGCCTGAATATCTCCAGAACCCCAGGCACGGACCTGAATATCTCCAGAACCCCAGGCACGGTTTAATGCCTGATTATCTCCAGAACCCCAGGCACGGTTTAATGCCTGAATATCTCCAGAACCCCAGGCACGGTTTAATGCCTGAATATCTCCAGAACCCCAGGCACGGTTTAATGCCTGAATATCTCCAGAACCCCAGGCACGGTTTAATGCCTGAATATCTCCAGAACCCCAGGCACGGTTTAATGCCTGAATATCTCCAGAACCCCAGGCACGGTTTAATGCCTGAATATCTCCAGAACCCCAGGCACGGTTTAATGCCTGAATATCTCCAGAACCCCAGGCACGGTTTAATGCCTGAATATCTCCAGAACCCCAGGCACGGTTTAATACCTGAATATCTCCAGAACCCCAGGCACGGTTTAATACCTTAAAGGCATTAAGCTTGGCTGGGCTCAAAGTATATCAGTCACTGATCCTGTTCTCTGTACAAAGACTTAACAAGCTGTATATTGTGAGTAAACTCTTAAATTAGCCTCTAAATAAGGAAAAATGTCGTTATTATAACATTAACATTTCTGATATAATATATGTTGAATGCAGTGTTGTACATAAGAGTGAATTAAACATTTTATTCACCTGTAATTAAAGAAAGACATCCTTAGAAAGTATATATATTCATATCACTGTAGATGTTCCTGATGGGTTATAAATCTTTATGAATAAGTTAATAACTAAATAATTGGTTAAAGAGGATTTAAAGGTAATTAACTAGACTAGTGGTCATTAATGTCACTTGTTTACCATCATCCAAGAAATATTTTAACCATTATTAACGGAAGTGAGGAAAATCCTCAGCAAGTATAAACACAGATACATATCTCTCGGTCTATATGTTGATAAACTAAATCAATCTAAATTTGTTGCATCCTGGGTTCCTTTAAATTAAATAACAAAAACTTATTAACTGTAACTAAATGTTTTATAAGAGATGAATCATGTTCGTGAAATATTTTTTGCACTTTTAGTAATTTACTGTTTTAAAATATAAAAAAAAAAGTTTACATGGATTCAGTTTACCAGATGTAAACACTTCTTGATTCCTTATTAAATATTAATGCAAAAGGTCGTTACATGTTTATTGAAAAAAGTTTGATTGAAAATGTTGCAATCCAGAAATGCTCATTAATACTTGTAATTATTTTTTTACTCCTATTTTTCCCAGCTATTGAGTTTATTGGGGGTAAATGGCGGACATTTTGTGGGATCATCATTCAGATATCAACTGCACTTGGTGAAGCTATGACCGGAGTGTTGGCCATCTTCATCAGGGACTGGCGATGGTTGCAAGTTGCTATCACTGCTCCTGCTTTCTTCTTGTTATCTTATACTTAGCACAGTGGTAATCTGTACTTAGCACAGTGGTAATCTGCTTAGCACGTAATCATCATTCAGATATCAACTGCACTTGGTACTTGCAAGTTGCTATCACTGCTCCTGCTTTCTTCTTGTTATCTTATACTTGGTAAGTACCTGGAGTTTACCTGGAGAGAGTTCCGGGGGTCAACGCCCCCGCGGCCCGGTCTGTGACCAGGCCTCCTTAGGTCAGTGTCCCAGGATGCGACCCACACCAGTCGACTAACACCCAGGTACCCATTTTACTGATGGGGAACATAGACAACAGGTGGAAAGAAACACGTCCAATGTTTCTACTCTGGCTGGGAATCGAACCCAGGCCCTCACCGTGTGAAGCTGGTGATCTGTACTTAGCACAGTGGTGATCTGTACTTAGCACAGTGGTAATCTGTACTTAGCTCTGTGGTAATCTGTACTTAGCTCTGTGGTGATCTGTACTTAGCACAGTGGTAATCTGTACTTAGCACAGTGGTGATCTGTACTTAGCTCTGTGGTGATCTGTACTTAGCACAGTGGTAATCTGTACTTAGCTCTGTGGTAATCTGTACTTAGCTCTGTGGTGATCTGTACTTAGCTCTGTGGTGATCTGTACTTAGCACAGTGGTAATCTGTACTTAGCACAGTGGTAATCTGTACTTAGCTCTGTGGTGATCTGTACTTAGCACAGTGGTAATCTGTACTTAGCACAATGGTAATCTGTACTTAGCACAGTGGTAATCTGTACTTAGCTCAGTGGTAATCTATACTTAGCTCAGTGGTAATCTGTACTTAGCTCAGTGGTAATCTATACTTAGCTCAGTGGTAATCTGTACTTAGCACAGTGGTAATCTGTACTTAGCACAATGCAGAGCGTTAACAACCAGGCCACCACATTTTATATACACCAAGTGCAAATATTTTTCACTTTTAATACGAACTGTTGGTATATACCATCTACAAATGAGTTACTTCTGATTTTCGTCTTATATGTTATACATTTGATATTTGGTATCATATATCACATAAGCTAATCAATGAATAGGTGGAGTTTGAACCCATGGTAAGTGAGGCCTAAGTCTCAGAGGTAAGTGTGTTAACCAGTCACTAACATGGGAATTTTAGCAATCACTTGCCATGAGTTCTCGACCTTCCCCTTCCATGATTTATTTGCATTTGTGTCATTAATATTTCGTGAGTAACAGATGTGTTAGATAAGTGATCTATACTTAGCACAGTGGTAATCTGTACTTAGCACAGTGGTAATCTGTACTTAGCACAGTGGTAATCTGTACTTAGCACAGTGGTAATCTGTACTTAGCACAGTGGTAATCTGTACTTAGCACAGTGGTAATCTGTACTTAGCTCTGTGACGATGTGTCGAGTGTACTGTCTGTAAATGTGAACCAAGATGTTGTCAACTGAACAACTTTACTAGTAGCTTAAGGAGGAGCTTAGAGTGGCTAAGCTCGAGATACGGCGATTGACGGAGGAAAACAAGAGGATTCATAATATTCCTCTTGTTGTGAATCATCAAGTCAAGGAAGGAACCTGGACAGTTGCCGAACATCATGGAATGAAGTTAAGGATCAAGAGGACAGGTGAAGAGGTAGAAACGATGAAGAGCCAGGAGGCTACTGTGGAAACTTCGAACCCATTCTCCTTGCTCCCTGACAAATGTGAGTCAATTACTGGGAACGTCACGACGATGAACAAGGTAGGTAAAAACATTGTGCTTGTTGGGGAGAGTCAGATTAGGTACACGGAGAGGATAAGGTACATTGAAGGATGACAGTAGGAGACATGGTTTGCTTTCCTGGGGCTGGAATGAAGGATATCGTTAGCCGGCTTGACAACATAATGAACGGTAAAGGGATCAATCCTATTATCTGCCTCAGTGCTGGAGGCAATGATGTAGGCAAGTGTAGCAGTAAGGATTTAGTTAGAAGGTACAGGACAGCAATAGACATAATTAGGAAGAAAGGGGGGCGCCCTGTTATATGTGGAATTTTACCTAGAAGAGGTGTTGGAAATGAATTGTTGTCCAGAGCAACTGGTATTAATTGTTGGCTGGATAAACACTGTAAGGATAATGCAGTACCATTCATTGACAACTGGGATAACGTCTACGGTAGAAATGACATGTATGCCAGGGATGAGGTCCACTTATTCAGGGCAGGTGAGGATTATCTTGTTAGTACAATTGAGGAAGTTTCTAAGACTTTAAACTAGGATTAGTTAGAGGTGGGGGTTTAGAAATGGAAAATAATGAGAGTGGAAATATTGACTTAAGCTTTGATATTATGAATCTTAAAATAACAGTCATCGAGTAACACTGGGTAATGATAATAACAAAAACTGTGTAAAATTAATGATGAATAGGAAAAAGGTGCGCAAGAAAAAACATATTAATGTATTTTATGCTAATATAGTCGTAGTGCCAGAAATAAAATTATTGAATTGTGTTTGGCATCGTGTGTTGCGAACTTCGATGACATTAGTAAAAACTGAAATATGGTATAATTTAAAGAGTCGGAATATGATTGTTGAGTAACATATTCAAGGGTTTAAGTTGTTCCAAGTAGATAGATATAACAGGAAAGGGAGTGGAGTTGAATTGTATGTACAACAAAATATATCTTGTAGCATAAAAACACGTATAAATACAGATGGATTAGTAACAGAATCTGTGTGGGTAGAATTTCTGGAAGAAAACTTATTTTAGGTGTGATATATCGTCCTCTTGACTTTTTTGCGACGAAATTGTTATGGCTTCTAGACATGATGACGCAGTAATACAGGGGGATACTAACTTTATTCACGTTCACTGGACTTCTTTAATCTGGAATCCAGTAAGTTTCTGGAAGTAGTTCATGACTGTTTTCTGAAACAGTGTAACAGAGACTACCAGGGGTAATAATTTGCTCGATCTAGTCTTGTCAAATAAAAAACAACAACTCATAAATAATCTGAAGTTCAGTGAAGAAGTTGGCGCAAGTGATCACAAAAATTTAATATTAGCTGGAAGTACGAAAATAAGGACAATACGGTAAAAGTCCCCGATTTTCGTTCTGCCGATTATAATGGACTTAGGGAACATCTGTCTAATCTGGATTGGGGTTATCTAGCTAATAATTATATTGACGATGATCATACTTACGCTAACAAAGGGATCTGCTTTTATGATTTTTTTCTTAATAATGTACGACTTGCTCAGAGTATATGTGTTCCCCAGAGAGAAATTACGTCAAATAAGAATTAGAGTTGCTAATGAATCAAAGACTAATCCAAAAGTGTATAGGATGAAAGTCAGGGAAAAAGTGAGACCATTGAAAATTGGGGATGGACAGCTGACTGAAAATGAACAGGATATGTGTTCTCTATTAAATGATTATTTTTTGTCAGTTTTTACACAGGAAGACATAAATTTTATCCCAGAAATTGACAATTATTCAGTTCCTGAAAAAAACAATTAAGGAATATTACTGTCACGAGGGAAATGGTTATTAAACAAGTAGATACACTTAAGCAAAATAAGTCCCTGGGCCCCGATGAACTATTTTCAAGAGTGCTTATGGAATGTAAGTTAAACATAATCAGCCATTAACTAGTGTTTAATGAATTGAGACACTTATGCAACACATGGGAACCTTTATTGAAGAAACGTTTCGCCACACAGTGGCTTCATCAGTCCAATACAAAGTAGAAGTGGGTAAGGAGAGTAGAAGTTTGAGGTAATCAGTCCCTCAACCTGGAATCGATGTGTTCAGTCCATCACTCTTGTAGGAAGTGCAGCATAGGGCCAGGTTGAGGGACTGATTACCTCAAACTTCTACTCTCCTTACCCACTTTTACTTTGTATTGGACTGATGAAGCCACTGTGTGGCGAAACGTTTCTTCAGTAAAGATTCTCATATGTTGCATAAGTGTCTCAGTTCTTCAACTTGTCGGTTTTCAAAACCATTCATCACATCTGCCAGACACTGCAACATCATGGAGTCTTGGTACAAAGACTTCAACGCTTGCCCAACCTTTAGACGACGACCTACTTACACTAGTGGCAGGTCCCACTGTGATCCCGCCTCCTCCTGCTTCAACTCATCTCACCGCAGTATATAAGCCACCTCTCTGGCCCTATGCTGCACTTCCTACAAGAGTAATGGACTGAACACATCGATTCCAGGTTGAGGGACTGATTACCTCAAACTTCTACTCTCCTTACCCACTTCTACTTTGTATTGGACTGATGAAGCCACTGTGTGGCGAAACGTTTCTTCAATAAAGATTCCCATGTGTTGCATAAGTGTCTCAATTCTTCAACTTGTCGGTTTTCAAAACCATTCGTCACATAGTGTTTAATGCGTCCATCATTACTGGTGTTGTGCCAGAGATGTGAAAAATGGCTAATGTTATTCCTGTATTTCCATCAAATTACCCACAATAAGTCTGACATCTAAACCAGGCAAGTTATTGGAATCAATTATAGCTGATATTATTAGAAGTCACCTTGAAGAGCATAACTTGATAAATGAATCTCAGCATGGATTCACGAGAGGTCGTTCCTGCCTGACAAACTTACTGACGTTCTTCAATAGAACATTTGAGGCAGTAGACAGTGATAAAGAATATGAATAACAAAAAAGGCACAATACCGTGACTGGAACGATACACAAATAACCCGCACATAAGAGAGAGAAGCTTACGACGACGTTTCGGTCCGACTTGGACCATTTACAAAGTCACACTAACCAAAAGTGGAGCAGGACTGGTCTTCTGCTAAAACTGTCTTCCCTACTTCCAACTCGAACAGTCGCCGTCTAGTTGAATCCTCTCTAATACACAACTTTCCTTGTATGAATCTTAGTCCTAGCTTCTTCTCTGTAGATGCCTTCCTCTCCCACTACATTGTAAAATGCTCCAAACTTCAAAACACCCGTGACTTAACCTGACTCCTCATTTTTTCTTTTTCTTTTTCTTCTTCTCCCTCTTCCCCTTTCCTCTTTCCTTTTTTTTCCCTCTGGGTTGTCTTTCTCTCTTCTGTCTCGTGTTTCTGTTCCTTCTTCATTTATTTCACCACTTCCCCTTTCATGCATCTCTGTGCACTTGCTCTCCCTCAGTGGGCACCTAGCTCTCTTGCAGTGCTCCCCTTCCTTTGTATTTGACTGACTCGTCCTCCTTATTCCCTACTTCTACCACTACCACTACTACTACTTCTTCTTCTACTACTACTACTGATGAAATTGAGACACATGTGCGGCGTCTGGTTGTCTTTGTTGTGGACGTTTCGCCATCCAGTGGCTGGCTGGATGGCGAAACGTCTACGATAGGGATGCCCGGGTGTTGCGCATGTGTCTTAATTTCATCTAGTCAGTATTATATACCATTCTTGTACTACTACTACCACTACTACCACCACCTCTTCCTGCCTATATATAGCCGTCCTGCTCCACTTCTGGTTAGTGTGACTTTGCAAATGGTCCAAGTCGGACCGAAACGTCGTCGTAAGCTTCTCTCTTTTATGTGCGGGTTATTTGTGTATAAAGAATATGATATTGTTTATTTGGATTTTAGTAAAGCCTTCGATAGAGTACCTCAAAAGAGACTTAAGAAAAGTGGCAGCTCATGGTATAGAAGGTAAAGTTCTAGCATGGACAGAGGCATGACTTACCAATAGAAAGCAAAGAGTTTCGATTAATGGAGTCAAATATGAATGGGATCAGTTTTATACCCATTGTTGTTCATAATTTACATTAATGACCCTGATGAAGGGATTACGAGTGACATGAGCAAATTTGCTGATGATACAAAAATAGGCCGAATTATTCATTCTGAGGAGGATAGCAATGAACTCCAGGAGGATTTGGATAAATTAATGTCTTGGTCTGAAAAAATGGCACATGAAGTTCAACATGGACAAATCTATGGTCCAAATCCTAGGGAATGAGAATAACCCTCGAAGTTATAAACTAAGTGAAGTAGAGCTTGATCATACAGTGTGAAAAAGACTTGGGAGTCATGGTAAGCAGAAACCTAAAACAAACATTGCGTAAGTGTTCGCAATAAGGTTAACAGATTACTTGGATTTATTTCAAGAAGTATAAGTAACAGAAGTCCAAAAGTTATTTTACAGCTTTGTACATCACTAGTGAGGCCTCATTTAGATTATGCTGCTCAGTTTTGGTCCCCTTACTACAGGATGGACATAGACTCATTAGAGAACATACAGAGAAGAATGACTAAAATGATTTACTGTATAAGGAATCTCCCGTATGAAGATAGATTTAAATCTCCACTCTCTGGAGAGACGTAGAATGAGGGGAGATATCACTGAAATGTATAAATGGATGATGGGGATAAACAAAGGTGATGTTAATAGAATACTGAGGATATCTCGACTTAGGTAAGAACCAGGAATAACGGATTTAAGATGGATAAATTTAGATTTAAAAGGGGTATAGGTAAGTTCTGGTTTTCAAACAGAGTGGTCGATGCGTGGAACAGTCTTCCGAGTACGGTAATCGAGGCTATGACTCTGGGTAACTTTAAGAAGAATCTGCACATATATATGAGTGGGAGGGGCTAGGTTTGATTGGGTAATGGGTACGGGAGTAAATTCTTGGGTAGCTTTGAGAATGGGTGGTTTTGATAAAAACCTGCCTAGTATGGGCCAATAGGCCTGCTGCAGTGTCCCTCGTTTCGTATGTTGTAAAATAGAGGCCTGTGTACATACTAAAGAGCGAATGAACTAATCCCTGTATAAACTATTCATTATTATTAGTATTATTAGGTATCCCTAATGATGTGCCTTAAATAGGTTGCCTGATTTTTATCTACCAGCTTTTAAAATTTATTTCCTTAAATATTCGTGAACGTCTCTATCAACACTTGTGTACATCAACGAGGACCAAATTCCTGGAACAATTTTCATATTCACGTTCACAATGGCTGAAGTTGTGTAACTTACTCATAATATCCTGGAATGGTTCAGATAACTTGCAAAATTATAAGTGGTATTACCTCAGATGTTTAAAAAAGGTGCCAAAAAATTTGATGACGGCGGAAAAATGGTTTTTGAAGATGACGGCGGAGAGTCGCCAAAATCAGCCCAATATGTATAGAGTCCCTCAGCCTGGACGATTTGTAAGTCAGATAGATTGGACGATTTTAAGTAAAAATAGTGAGGATTTTCCTCTCTTGCTATATATAAATAATTTTCAGTTTGCCTCTTGTGGACAGCTTCAGTATTCAATGACTAATGCATCGTAGAACCCGGACAGTACCTGGTATTAAGTTTTATTAGTATTCTGGTCTGATTGTTGATGACAGATAATATTTTTTTTAATCATTGGAATCTGCATAATAACTGCAGAATGACTTGTGTATTTTCGTGAATGCAAAGTTCACGTTGCCCAGCTCAACGGGAACCCCAAGTACAGAGGTCTGATGGAAGTCAAAAGCGTCCTGATGGAGCCACTATGCTACCCTGGAAGGATGGAAAGCAGATTGCCTGGGACTTCACCTGTGCCGCCACATTGGCAGACATCTACTTGCCATACTCCGTAGTGGAAGGGGGTGGAGCTGCCAGCCACAGGGAGACCCAGAAGCTCCGAAAATATGAAGACCTTTCCCCTTGCTATAACTTCATTCCAATAGGGTAGGAGACCCTTGGAGCATGGGGCAAGTGTGCTCTGAAGTTCCTCAAAGAGCTGGGTGAAAAGCTCATCATAGAAACCAAGGACCACAGGGCGACCAGCTTCCTCTTTCAGAGACTCAGTGTTGCGATCCAGAGAGGAAATGCCTGCAGCATTCTGGGCACGCGGCCCACCGCAGGGGAGCTGGACGAAGTATTCGAGATGTAGCTCTGAGTTACCTATGTTGTTTTACTTTCTGTTGTATTTTTGTGAATGTTTGGCCAATGTATTTTGTCTTTAAATAAAACATACTTGAAATATAGGGGGTGGTAGGAGAAAATTCTTAAACATCATATATATATGATGTGAATATGTTGTGAATATGTTGTGAATATGTTGTGAATATGTTGTGCCAAATATGTCAAACTTGCCATTTTCGCTTGCATACCAACTCTCTGCTTGTCAAATACATAAAGCAAAAATTTGTGCATGCAATAATTTTGCAAAATTCATTCTGAACCTAACGAGAAATATATATTTTATTGTGTTTCTTGAATATTAAAATATTGTAAACTTATCTAAAATACATTTATTATCATTAAAAGGGTTATGTGTTATCTGGTAGCGTGAATGAATAAGACTTTGGAGGCATGTTACTTTATTTGGAGTCTTGTACACAGACACTATGTTTAAGTTATCTAGGCCTGGAGGGACGTGCCTGCAAGAGAGTAACAGAAAACACTTGTTTACTGAGTCACATCGGCTGCCAGAGTGAGGCAGAGGTGGGGTGGGTGAACTGAATAAGCCTATGGATGGCAGCACCATAGTGCCGCGAAATATGAACCCAACTTGGCATACATCGCTCGGCCACCTAACTATGGTCGTCCTCAACCATGACTGACTGAAAAAAAAACTTGGTCTCTCTCTCTCTCTCTCTCTCTCTCTCTCTCTCTCTCATGAACAGGGCATAGAACACAGAATAAAATCATATATATACATGTGGACCTAGACAAAAAAGAATACTTCTACAGGGAGGGAAGAACAAAAATGATGGGGGTGTGCTAAATATCATGGTCTAAGCTTTGGTGGGCGTCACTGCACACCTTCCTGCGTCTGGACAAATACTGCAACACAGGAGACATTGCTGTTGCTGAGCTATGACATAACGAGGTATGATCTCATCTGGAAGAATGAAGCAGTCTTGGTAGTAGTTGCTGCAGGGTTCACTCAACCTGGGGCACAGCCTGGTGGTGTCCTTGAGTGAGGCATAGTCAGTACTTGGCAACTGGGCAGGACTTCTTCTGTCAAGCAACTCAGGAGGACATTTCTCAACTGGTACTGTCACTGGGAAGTCACTGCCCAGTGACAGTATCAGTGACAATGCCGGCGAGAGCGAGTAGTGGGTAGGACGAATCAGGCGCATCATCTGAGAGTCATTACAACATTCAACTTAACTGGAGTGAGTGAGCTAACAGTTAAAGTGACATCATACTTTATGTAGGCTGCTCACTGAAGCTGTGACACTAGTCAGACAGTCTCCTGCCGACAGGGATACTGCGGCTTAATGATGTCATCCTCTCGACAGATGGAGCCATAGCAGAAGTTATTCTAAGTGTCCTCAGACTGGTTTTCTAAACATAACTGCACTATGATGATCAGGAGGTGACGGGAAACAAGTCTCAAAAGGGAGTTGTAGCAGGACGACTCAGGCATGGAGCCTACGAGTGGTGAGCCTAAGAGCTTTCTGTAAATGGGGGTTCTGATGCTCGTAATCTCACACCTGGGCTGACAAGTGTCAGTTGTCAGTCACTACGTGATGACATGTAACACGAGGGTGTTACCAATCATCTGGGCTCTGACCATACTGTGGTCTACACACACACATCTGGGCTCAGACCACTTAACTTCGGAGACTCACATAAAACTTCCACACATCCACTGCACATGCAGTTACATCATGGCTTGCACTAATGATGCTTTACTTTACAAAAATCGACACTAAGGCATTCCTGAACAAGAGAACACTAGTACTGGAACACTGACTGACAGGAATTAACACGTAAAATATCTTCTCTCAGTCCTTCTTCACGACAATATTGAAATAAATTGTTCACTGTAAAACTCTAACACTATCACTGTGACTTCGTGCAGTGATGTCAGGCGTGATGTCGTAAGGGATGTCATAGGGTGTCATCGCGAGGTGACATCAGGTAGCATAGTGACATTAGGGTGACGTCAGGCAATGTCCTGGAGTGACGTTGAACAGACGTCCTGTCTGACGTTGTGAGGTGATGTCTCAAGGTGACGTCGGGCAGACATCATGGGTGATCAGGCAAAATGAGGCGGGCCAAAATGACATGGGTTAGACTCCTTGGCTAGTCACAGTCTTGTTATTGATTAAATGCCACTCACCTGTGGTTACAATTATATATATATTGCTTGTGGAGGCTAGTACACCAAATGGGGATTAGAATGAAATTAGCTCAGAGACATCCACACCACCGTACATCCTCGGATCATGGTAAAACGCCTAGCTCTGCTGGGTGTGTAATTCATGTAGATTTGAGTGGTCCTGTAGGTTAGAGCCTCATGTGATATTCGCTAACCATGAGGCAAGCCAAAACGACATGGGTTTGAGTCCTCGGCTACTTGCTGTGCTGTTATTGATTAAATATCATTCCAGAAACTTGGACTAAAGTCAAAACGTCCTGAAGTCGAAGCAATATTTCCCATAAGAAATAATGTAAATCCAATTAATCTGTTCCTGCTGTCAGGAGGCATGACTAAATAATACTTCAATATGACGCTGTTATCAACCCAGCGACTTACTTATCTATCACAATTCATCTAATATGACATAATAAACAATAAAAATAACATGAAAACCTGATATACACTCTAGAATGAATAAAATATTTATGTCATTACGTATGTCATGGCAGGGGAGGACTGTACGTCCTCCTTCAGACGTGTTGGTATAAAAGAAAACGGAGTTTGCAAGGCAGACTGCATTAGATCACTTCTTTCATATGAAAACCATAATGTACAAATGAACTGGTGTATATACATCATTTACATACCTTGTAGAAGATAGGCAGAGCGGCTTATTCTGTCAGGAGTTTATTTGTTTCGTCCTTTCTCTATCACTTAATTGCTACACTTTTAATGTTACTTGTAGCTGGATCACTCATAACCTATCCAATTACAACATACCTAACAGGCCAGTATCAGTCTGCTATAACTAGAAGGGTTACTTAACTGTGGGTGATTGATACTCCTTATTTCCTCCATTCACCATCTCATTTCGATGTTCTGCTACACCGACACGGTTCTCATTCCAGCAGGACGAGGTATCCGTTGGTTTGTCCCGGTTTAGAAGTCGTGATACCATAAAACTTCACTATCCTCGATACGATAATCACGCGTTCACTTGGAGCAGGGCGATCTATTTCACATCCCGCATTCTCTTAACTTGATGTTATTATCACTGATTACATTACCATTCACAAGACGATTTAACGTCTCATAATCATTATACACATTAGAGGTCACTCCATTAAGATCTGAGGCCGATGAGTAAGGATTAACTCACGGGTATTTCCCCTGGACACACCATGGCGTCGCACCAGTCAGCACCGGTTCTATCATTATTCACTAATTTTACCATTTTATTACGGTGGTCCCGCAAATCACGTTCCCTCACTCTTCACTAGGGACAGTCACGACACTTCCTATTATGAATTGAGGCCTATATTAATCCTTAGGCCGCCGTGAACGCCCGTTTCCTCATCCCCGGTTTTCACAGCCTCCTCACCCATTCAAAACACTCCCGCCACCCCCATGGCCCGAGTCGCCCCCAAACCCCCGCACATCCGTGCATGCGCAAAGGGAACTCTTGGTTCTACCCTATTGTAAAATACATTTTTGACTCACATCGACACATCAAACACCTACCAGGCGCCACAGCTTCGAAAAATAAAAAATTTTCCACACTGCGGCCGGGCAGAGGTCGTTGCTAGACGACCTACATAATGTGGAGTACAATTTTCCCATCTTCACTGGCCACCTGGCTTGGGAACTCCAACATTGATATTTACATAATCACCCATTAATTCTTTCCACCTGTTAACTCCTCAGGTAGGGCTCCAGCCAAAGCACACTCAAGCCTCCATGCTTCTGGTATTAACAATTTCCCTCTTATTGTAAGGTATGACACTAAGTCTATGCTCTCGGGGCTAATTTGTTGGGCATACTGGAATTATGAGACTTTACAATAACAAGTCTCTCTCAGTATCCCAAGTCAGCCCCAGCACATTACTGCATATAGGCACCAACTCCATGGCCATCCATATTTACTGAACCCTCAAAATGGACTAATTAGTGTTCCATTCTCTCACGGGCATAAGCCTATGCTCCCTGGATTAATTTATTGGGCATACTGGAATTATGAGACTTTAACAATAACAAGTCTCTCTCAGTATCCCAAGTCAGCCCCAGCACATTACTGCATATAGGCACCAACTCCATGGCCATCCATATTTATTGAACCCTCAAAATGGACTAATTAGTGTTCCATTCTCTCAGGGGCATAAGCCTATGCTCCCTGGATTAATTTATTGGGCATACTGGAATTTTGAGACTTTAACAATAACAAGTCTCTCTCAGTATCCCAAGTCAGCCCCAGCACATTACTGCATATAGGCACCAACTCCATGGCCATCCATATTTATTGAACCCTCAAAATGGACTAATTAGTGTTCCATTCTCTCAGGGGCATAAGCCTATGCTCCCTGGATTAATTTATTGGGCATACTGGAATTATGAGACTTTAACAATAACAAGTCTCTCTCAGTATCCCAAGTCAGCCCCAGCACATTACTGCATATAGGCACCAACTCCATGGCCATTCATATTTATTGATCCCTCAAAATGGACTAATTAGTGTTCCATTCTCTCAGGGGCATAAGCCTATGCTCCCTGGATTAATTTATTGGGCATACTGGAATTATGAGACTTTAACAATAACAAGTCTCTCTCAGTATCCCAAGTCAGCCCCAGCACATTACTGCATATAGGCACCAACTCCATGGCCATCCATATTTATTGATCCCTCAAAATGGACTAATTAGTGTTCCATTCTCTCAGGGGCATAAGCCTATGCTCCCTGGATTAATTTATTAGGCATACTGGAATTATGAGACTTTAACAATAACAAGTCTCTCTCAGTATCCCAAGTCAACCCCAGCACATTAACTCCATTAGATCCAGTCATGGTTAGAGAATTATTAATCACTGATTATACAGATTATACAACTTAAGTAGGCGCCTTATAAGAGTAATTCTTGCACTTTACTCTTGTATAAATCCTAGCCACACATGTGCTAGCAATTAATTGGGCTAATTATCATCCATCACACGATCGATTAAACTTGTGCACCCTACACCCACTTCCCTTAATCAGTCACTTAATTATTAAGTAATTAATTCAATTAATTTTTTCACTGATTGCATCCGGTTCAGGAAGGACCAACGGGCAGATATGGAAAATTTTATAGGGTGCTTACCTGTATGTACCTCAACATTATATACATACCAGTAATCTCATTGGGAGACAACCATATTGTTTACCGAAGTCACCCCGTGTAGACATGTGAGAAAACTTAACCACCCCTGGTCATGGCAGGTGGTCCCTTCGACCTCACAATCTTATCCATATCTATCCGAGACCAGTATGGATTGGATAGCACCCACAAGTACGGTGCTACTAATTAATTGTGGACTGTATAGATTATATTAGTGTAACTGAATGAAGGGGGGGGGGGGTAGGTTACACATGGATATATCCATCAAGGAAAAACACTTGTACATAATCTCTCCACTTACCAGATATTCTCTGGTGGTCACTTGATGTAGCTGGATCACTCATAACCTATCCAATTACAACATACCTAACTGGCCAGTATCAGTCTGCTATAACTAGAAGGGTTACTTAACTGTGGGTGATTGATACTCCTTATTTCCTCCATTCACCATCTCATTTCGATGTTCTGCTACACCGACACGGTTCTCATTCCAGCAGGACGAGGTATCCGTTGGTTTGTCCCGGTTTAGAAGTCGTGATACCATAAAACTTCACTATCCTCGATACGATAATCACGCGTTCACTCGGAGCAGGGCGATCTATTTCACATCCCGCATTCTCTTAACTTGATGTTATTATCACTGATTACATTACCATTCACAAGACGATTTAACGTCTCATAATCATTATACACATTAGAGGTCACTCCATTAAGATCTGAGGCCGATGAGTAAGGATTAACTCACGGGTATTTCCCCTGGACACACACCATGGCGTCGCACCAGTCAGCACCAGTCCTATCATTATTCACTAATTTTACCATTTTATTACGGTGGTCCCGCAAATCACGTTCCCTCACTCTTCACTAGGGACAGTCACGACACTTCCTATTATGAATTGAGGCCTATATTAATCCTTAGGCCGCCGTGAACGCCCGTTTCCTCATCCCCGGTTTTCACAGCCTCCTCACCCATTCAAAACACTCCCGCCACCCCCATGGCCTGAGTCGCCCCCAAACCCCCGCACATCCGCGCATGCGCAAAGGGAACTCTTGGTTCTACCCTATTGCAAAATACATTTTTGACTCACATCGACACATCAAACACCTACCAGGCGCCACAGCTTCGGAAAATCAAAAATTTTCCACATTACTCATAATGCTACACTTTGTCACTGAACTTAACCACTTTATACTCCACAACTTGCACCTGTACTGGTGACCACAAACACATTAAGAGTGTCTTAATAATCTTGAAGATGCTATATTAATAATGATAATAATAATAATAATGATAATAATAATAATGATAATAATAGCCTGGTGGCTAAAGCTCCTGCTTCACACACGGAGGGCCCGGGTTTGATTCCCGGCGGGTGGAAACATTTCGACTCATTTCCTTACACCTATTGTCCTGTTAGCCTAGCAGCAAATAGGTACCTGGGTGTTAGTCGACTGGTGTGGGTCGCATCCTGGGGAACAAGATTAAGGACCTCAATGGAAATAAGTTAAACAGTCCTCAATCACACAATGACTTTCTTGGGTTATCCTGGGTGGCTAACCCTCCGGGGTTAAAAATTCAAAGAAAATCTATCTAACATAAATACGAGATGTTTTTTCCATTCGGCTTCACGGAGTGAATTAAAACAATTCGTGTCTGGACTGCTAATAACAACAACAACAACAATTGGTGTGGAAATTTATTTGGTCCAAATAGTTCCACAGCTCAGATCCAGCATGGCCGTCGGGTCGGCTGAGCCGGGCGGCCCTTAAACCCTCCCAAACAAAGCATTCTCTGGTTGGCGGTTGTTGGTAAGCTTATTTAATTTATAGATTTACTCTTCAGGGAAGGAGTACATAGTTTTACTGGTAGTACACTAATATTAGGTTTACTAAGGCATCTGTAGATAATGATAAAGTAGACCTAAGACCTTAACATAGGTAGTAATAGGCCAATAATGTAGGCAAACACTAGGATAAGTTAGCTAGGGAGAACTGGCAGCCCTAGTTTGAACGAAGAGATGAGCATCTGGAAGGGAGACCAGCTCGCGCTTCTTACGACAGACACCATCAAGACAAGACGTGCCGTGAACAACAGATGGCGCCCCACGTGTCTTCACATTTGAGACCTGGGTAAATCTGGCAGAGGCACCTCGATGTACCGTAGATGACCTCCTCCATCAGCCCATACAGTAAGACAAAACCTCCACCTTTTTCCTCGTAGATTCTGGCCAGTGTCTTGGGAGATAGTGGGTTGAGTTTAACTGTGGGCCCGGTGTGCAACAGAGAGAGCATGCCCAGTAAGTACCAGTGTCTCAGAGCCATCTGAAGCTAGTGTCTGAGTCTGCCTAGTTATACTAGGGGATACATACCCTCTTGGATATAGGAATTTCTGAGGTGCAGGCAGGACACTAATTACGACTGAATATTGCAGGAATTAATGCTCCCGGTTGCACGTGGTTTCTGAGGGGGAGTCCAAAGGGGCTAAGGCTAGCTTAGTGAAGTGAAGATCAGGATATATGCTGCAACACCAAGTAAGTTAGTCCTTTATACGTGCATGCAGGCGAGGTTTCTTGCAATACCAATCATTTGTGAAAATCTGTCCTATAAGCCACTTGTGAGGCTGAGGTACCCACCTCAGAACTCGGTGTCAACAGAGTTTGCCAGGGTAGGCGACTCACTTGGAGGCAGTCCACACAAATTTTCACAAAAGTGGTCCTTCGAAAACCGTGATGTGGAATAGCTAGGTTAAGCTATCATAACTAGGCCACAGTTAGGAACCAGTTTAAAAAAGTTAGGTTAAGTTAGCACACCTAGGTCAAAGTTACACAGAGGCTAGGCCAAGCTGACTATACACAGAAGTTGTTATTTGCAGTAATTTACAGGCAGGCCAGGTAGGCTAGAGAAGCTTGTGAATTTAATTATTTACAGTGATTACAAGTAATCCAGAGTAGGAGACGTGTGTTAATTATTTACAGTGGATTTGCAAGGTAGCCACAGTTAGGCTAGGCTTGTGCAATATTTACAAAATGTTATAGTAGCTAGGACAGATTTAACCTAGTTATTATTTACAGGGAGTTATAAAGCCAGGATTAAGTTATAGCACACTAGCTAGGTTAGGATTTACCTTATCCAACCATCCACGCTAGACAGAGTAAGCTGGGCACAGGCCAAGCTGTTTACATACATTATTTATTTACTGTTTCACAAGTTGAATTGTTGAATTTACTTGTGTTAACCAAGTGATTTTAATTTGTATACTGCACCCTTTTATTGTGTGATTTTCATCGTCTTTTATTCATGTTAATGTGGGATTTGTGAATTATACCTGAGACTAGGTTAAGTCCTGTAATTATTTGCTGGCATTGTACAGTTAAGTGCTAGATTAAGCTTTCACATCGGTACACGTTTTTGATTGGGATTTGAGAGCTATCAGTGTACATTTTTGATTCATAGTAGAGTCAATATAACAAAGGGAATTGTTAAGCTTGTTGAGAAGCCTTAAGACTCGTTCATTCTTACCTAACACCGTGACGTGCTGTGGGGTGGACTGGGTAAAGTACAATTAGTGTCACACTCCTCATTAAACTTCGACAATGGCAGATGGGGGTTCAGGAGAGTCTGGTTCAGTGTTAACAAAATTAAAACGATCAGTAGCAGCATACAAAAGGCATCTGAACAGAATGCGTAACAGGTGCAAGGCTACTTGCCAACGCAGTAATGTAGACTGCGATGATTTGCAAGACTGCTTGAAGAGTTTGGGGGAAAAATGGGAAGCCTATGAACAAGCATTCTCAGCATATGAGCAACAGGCTATTGAGGATGATGAATCCCAGGGAAGTCTTCAGGAGGCTATGGACGAATTCAATAAGGATGATGTAGATTGTCATCAGGAAATGAATATGTACAAAGATAAGTGAAGTACATTAAAGGCTAGTATTCCAAGGGTGGGGTTGAACACCGCAGGTACCCCAAACAACCACACACCTGTCAACATGTTGCCAAAGTTGCCCCAGTTGAATTTACCAACGTTCGACGGAACCTTAACAGAGTACATTGCTTTCTGGGATCAGTTTAGAGCCCAGATAGATGACAGGAACGATTTGTCAGATGCCGTCAAGTTGCAGTATTTGCGGTCGCAGCTCAAGGGTAAAGCCTTAGACCTGGTCCGGCACTACCAGATTACTGACACTAATTACCAACATGCCAAAGACCAATTAGAAGACATGTTTGGCAACACTGAGGAGATAAAGGTAGCTATACTTTATCGGTTATTGGATCTAGAGGCTTGCCGACATGACCGTCAAAGCCTAGAGAAGTTCCGTATTGAGATTATGAGCTTGGCAAACAGTTTCAGAGATTTGCATGATGAGAATGATTCAGAATGGGTCCTTAGCCAGGTGATTCAGAGGAAACTGGCTAGCACGACAGTGCATGAGTTACACTTAAAATATCGGACGAATAGGTTCACGATAAAACAAATTATTGAAAGGTTAGGGGATCTCATATCTCACCTGAGCGTAGGTCAGGTGGAGAAATTACCTACCAAGGAGAAGTCGGTCAACTTCCCCAGACATTCGAGAGATAGACCTAAACCACCTCCTACTAAGGTAGGCACGTATTATGCTCAGGGCGAGTCCTCCACCCACAGGGCCAAGGGACCAGTATGAGACGGTGCGTGTTTTGTGAAGAAGAACACGCTAGTTCAGGGTGTTCAAGCTTCACCACCTATAACCAAAGGGTTCAACGACTAAGGGAGTTGAGACTTTGTTTCAAGTGTTGTGGAGAACATTTTGCCAGGGACTGTAACACCCAGCTCAGGGAGTGTCGGGGCTGCTGGAAGGGAAAGCACCACAATGCACTGTGTCCTAATGATGCCGGATTAGCACAAGTTAAGGAGAGCAAACCGCAAGAAAGGGCGGAGAGCAAGAACAAGTCGGAAGTAGCGATGAGTGTGGTGAGTACGGCACCGAGAATTTGTTCTGGGGAGCAGTTTCAAGGCTCGGTGGCCTTGCCCACCATAATGGCGGTGGTCGCGAACGGGAAGAAGTCTGAAACGACCCGTTTGTTCTTCGACAGTGGGGCACAGAGATCCTTCATAGCAGAGAGTCTAGCAACTAGGTTGAAGCTGGAGACAGTTGGTAAAGTTGACATGAAGGTGGAAGGGTTTGGTGGGGAAGTCCCACGCAGGTCTTATCCAGTAGTCAATGTGACGGTCAGGTTAGCCGGGCATCGACGGGAAATTTCAGCCTTGATGGTGAAGAGGCTGCCCAATATCATTACCACTAGGGGACTGGCTGCAGCAGTCAAACGTTTGAGGCAGTTGGGTGTGAAGCTAGCGGAACCAGACATTGCTACAGACAATGTTAGTAATGTAGGCATCTTGGTAGGAGGGGATTACATAGACGAGTTCGTGTCTACGAGAAGGGTTATCAAGGAGGGTGTGGGCCTGTACAGGACTCCAGCGGGGTACATCGTAGGAGGCAGAGTACCAGCTCACTTCCCTGCGACCCCGGGAAAGGAGGGCTCTGGTATTACAGCGACTGAGGCTGTACTGGTGATGCGGATTGGTGTGCACGAAGGTCTGTCAGAGGCGCAAGTTGGCATATCCGACAGTGAGCCGGTCCATAAACTATGGGACCTGGATGTAGTAGGGATTAAAGGTGACCAGCCGCCCCCCGAACACTAAGAGACGTATCGAGATTACTTGAACCATGTGCAGTTCAGGGACGGACAGTATTGGGTGCGACTCCCATGGAAACCGGGCCACCCAACGCTGCCCACTAATTTCAAGAGGGCACGTGGTCAGTTGAATTCATTGGTGAACAGCCTGACCAAGAAGGGTCTGGTGGGGAAATATGATGATATTATTAAGGAACAGCTGGCCCTTGGGTTCATTGAGAAAGTGCCGAATGCCAGCCCTGGGGAAAACACACATTATCTTCCACACATGGCAGTCACCAAGGAGTCGGTAACCACTCCCATCAGAGTAGTCTTCAACTGCAGCTCGCAGGCGAGTCCCCGAGAGCCATCATTGAACGACTGTCTGCTCACAGGGCCCTCCCTGACGCAGAAATTAGCAGATGTGTTGTTGAGATTCAGGACAGAACAGTACGCCTATGCGGCAGACATTAGCAAAGCCTTCCTACGTATTGGGTTGCAGCCACAGGACAGGGACTACACAAGGTTCTTGTGGTTGGCTAACAGGGAGGTGCCCAAGCAAGGGTATGATACCTATAGATTCAGGGCAGTGTTGTTTGGTGCCACTAGTTCACCATTCCTATTACAGGCTACCATAGACTACCACCTTGTGAACTGTAACAGCCCACTTAAAGAATTACTGAAGACCCTATTTTATGTAGACAACATGCAAGGTACCACCTCAGATGAAAGGCTGTTGATGGACATTTACCGAGAGTCTAATCAGGAGATGCTCTCAGCTAACATGCCATTGAGAGAATGGGTGACAAACAATCCAACGTTGCGGGGCACGGTGGAACGTGACTATGCTGGCTACTCAGTGCCTGAGGTAACATCGGTGTTGGGACTGGAGTGGGAAATCAAGGAAGACAGACTTAAGCTAAAGAGGAAGCCTGATGGGGAAGGGAAGCTGACCAGGAGGTCTTTGCTGAGCAAAGTGCAGACTGCCTTCGATCCTTTGGGTTTGTTGACACCCATCACCATTCGAGGGAGGATGCTAGTGCAACAGACCTGGGAGCTGAACCTAGGTTGGGACGACCCACTGCCAGAAACAGTCTGCCAGGAGTGGGATCTGGTTAGCAAAGACCTAGCGGAATTGCACGAGTTCACATTCCCCAGGTCCATCGGGTGCACCGGGCGGGATTATGACTTGCACGTCTTCTGTGATGCCTCCTCCAGGGCCTATGGGACAGTAGCGTATTTGGTGGCCGGGGACCAAAGTCAATCTGGTCACCAGTCGTGCGCGGGTGACACCCCTGAAGGATTGCTCGATCCCAAAGCTAGAGCTCACGGCGATGTTGCTGGGAGCAAGACTGGGTAAGTATGTAGAGGAGGTGTTGAGTAATCTGAGGGTGACACACACCTATGTATGGACAGACTCGGAGGTGGCCTTACAGTGGGTCCAGAATGACAGGTCTAAGCTCCCCTATGTCAGGAATCGGGTAAAGGAGATACGGGAACTACAGTCAACGTCAACAATTCTGTATGTGCCTACAGATCAAAACCCAGCCGACCTGATAAGCCGAGGGGTGACACACAGAAAGCTGAGTAAAAGCGAGATTTGGTTCAAAGGCCCAGACTGGTTACCGGCAAGGGATTGCTGGCTGGAGCAGAAATTCGTGGAGACAACCAGCAGCATAGTACACTTTGCGGGGGAACACGACACTGAATTATTTGACCCCAGGTGCTACTCCTCGTGGAGAAAACTTATAGGAGTCACGGAAATGGTATTTCGATTTGTGAGGAAGCTGCATGACAAGGTAAGCCAAGGTCGACAGTTGTCTCTCGTGGGTCCCAGAGAATATTGGATAAGGCAGTACCAAAGGGAGAGGTTTCCAGGAGTGCTGGAAGTACTTGTGACCCGGCAGCAGGTTATGGCGTCAGGACGCGTGTCCAACGATGACGACTCAGGGAACAGCAAATTGGTTCACTCATTGGGATTGTTCCTAGATCATGTGGGGCTAATAAGATGCAGGGGAAGAATACAAAACTCTGAGCTCAGCTATGGGGCCAAACATCCCGTGCTGCTGGGAAAGGAGGGATGGGCGACAGAGCTATTGATACAAGATGTCCATCAGAGGACCTTACATGGGGGGTTTGGAGATACCCTCACCTGCCTACGTCACAATTACTGGGTATTGAAGGGTCGAGCTGCCGTCAAAAGGGTGCTAAAGAATTGCATGGTCTGCCGGCGGTACGACGGGAGGACCCTACCATACCCAGGTCCACCACCGCTGCCTCAGGAGCGGGTACATAGTGACAGGCCCTTTGAGACTGTAGGAATAGACTATACTGGGGCTATCACATTGAAGAACCCAGGAGATGATAGGGTGGGGCCTCAGAAAGTATATGTCTGCCTTTTTACTTGTGCCACTACTCGAGCGGTGCATTTGGAGTTGGCAGAAGATATGACAACAGAGACTTTTGTGAAGTTGTTCAGGAGGTTTACTGCCAGATTCTCGTGCCCGCGATTGATTATCTCGGACAATGGCACAAGCTTTAGGGCGGCCGATAAAGTTTTCAGGAATCTTAGGGACAACGGAGAAGTACGAGAACACCTGAAGAGAATAGAGTGCGAGTGGAGGTTCATAGCTCCCAGGGCGCCCTGGCAAGGGGGATTCTATGAACGCATGGTGGGCACAGTCAAAAGGTGCATTCGGAAGGTCTTGCACGGCAGGAGGGTGAGCTTTGATGAACTGAGGACAGTGTTAGTTGAGAAAGAGGCAAGAGTTAATAACAGGCCTCTGACCTACGTACAAAATGGGATTGACGAGCAAGAAGCTCTCACCCCCAATCACATGCTGTTTGGAAGAAGGATTGAGCCCTTCCCCACAATTTTGAGTCAGTCTTCCAAGGAGCTGGATTATTATGGGCCAGATGGTCCCCCCATCAATGAAGAACTGCACAGGAGTCACAACAGACTGGTGAACATCCTGGACAAATGGAACCAGGTGTGGCGCAGGGATTACTTGACAACCTTGCGGGAACATTTCTATGGTGCTGACCCCGAGGCAAATAAGATGATGCTAAGTGAAGGGGACCTGGTGCTAGTAGAATCCGAGGCGCCCAGGGTATACTGGCCTCTTGGCCTGGTAGTGTCAACCCACCCAGACAAGGCTGGGTGGTTGAGAATGGTGAAAGTGAGAATGAACAGTGTCGAGACTATAAGACCCATCAACAGGCTTTTACCTCTCGAGGTCCACACGGTGGAACCGGGACATGAGAAATTAGACCAGAGGTTGAGCGAGCTGAGCGGCCGGACGACCCGTCGAACGGCGGTCAAGTCCAGGGCCCACTGGGGGGGCCTGCGGGAGGCAGACTTGATCTAGACTTAGCCCCTACCTTCGCCGGCGGGAGGATGTGGAAATTTATTTGGTCCAAATAGTTCCACAGCTCAGATCCAGCATGGCCGTCGGGTCGGCTGAGCCAGGCGGCCCTTAAACCCTCCCAAACAAGGCATTCTCTGGTTGGCGGTTGTTGGTAAGCTTATTTAATTTATAGATTTACTCTTCAGGGAAGGAGTAGGTAGTTTTACTGGTAGTACACTAATATTAGGTTTACTAAGGCATCTGTAGATAATGATAAAGTAGACCTAAGACCTTAACATAGGTAGTAATAGGCCGATAATGTAGGCAAACACTAGGATAAGTTAGCTAGGGAGAACTGGCAGCCCTAGTTTGAACGAAGAGACGAGGGTCTGGAAGGGAGACCAGCTCGCTCATCTTACGACAGACACCATCAAGACAAGACGTGCCGTGAACAACAGATGGTGCCCCACGTGTCTTCACATTTGAGACCTGGGGAAATCTGGTAGAGGCACCTCGATGTACCATAGATGACCTCCTCCATCAGCCCATACAGTAAGACAAAACCTCCACCTTTTTCCTATTAGATTCTGGCCAGTGTCTTGGGAGATAGTGGGTTGAGTTTAACTGTGGGCCCAGTGTGCAACAGAGAGAGCATGCCCAGTAAGTACCAGTGTCTCAGAGCCGTCTGAAGCTATTGTCTGAGTCTGCATAGTTACACTAGGGGATACATACCCTCTTGGATATAGGAATTTCTGAGGTGCAGGCAGGACACTAATTACGATTGAATATTGCAGGAATTAATGCTCCCGGTTGCACGTGGTTTCTGAGGGGGAGTCCAAAGGGGCTAAGGCTAGCTTAGTGAAGTGAAGATCAGGATATATGCTGCAACACCAAGTAAGTTAGTCCTTTATACGTGCATGCAGGCGAGGTTTCTTGCAATACCAATCATTTGTGAAAATCTGTCCTATAAGCCACTTGTAAGGCTGAGGTACCCACCTCAGAACTCGGTGTCAACAGAGTTTGCCAGGGTAGGCGACTCACTTGGAGGCAGTTCACACAAATTTTCACAATTGGTTTGTTTACAAAACTCACCAAACCTTCTACACTCTCATGTACTGATCTTGTTTACTCACCTCTCACTCAACATTAAGATTATAAATATTATAAGGCAAGTAATGAGTGTACTGTATATGCATTTTATCACTCTAGGGCACTTTAAATGCCTAGTATATAATGTATTGTTTACTCGAGGAGAAACAAGGCCAGACTGATGATGGCTGTGTGGGGAGGTGCACAGGCGCAGGCAGGCAGACAAGTCTGGTACACGGGATGAAACACGGGGCAGGCGCGGGCAGGCAGACAAGTCTGGTATGTGGGATGAAACACGGGGCAGGCGCGGGCAGGCAGACAAGTCTGGTATGTGGGATGAAACACGGGGCAGGCGCGGGCAGGCAGACAAGTCTGGTATGTGGGATGAAACACGGGGCAGGCACGGGCAGGCAGACAAGTCTGGTATGTGGGATGAAACACGGGGCAGGCGTGGGTATGCAGACAAGTCTGGTATGTGGGATGAAACACGGGGCAGGCGCGGGCAGGCAGACAAGTCTGGTATGTGGGATGAAACACGGGGCACATTGCGAAACTTGGGACAAAATTTAGCCGAAAAAAACTGTTCTAAACTCGAAGCGTGCGATACTCAGGGCGGACGAAACTCGGAGTTCCACTGTATTATTTTTTATTAACTCATCGCTAGTCTCCCACCATGGTAGGGTGGTCCAAGAAAGAAAAACTTTCACCATCATTCACTCAATCACTGTCTTGCCTGAGGTGCGCTTACAGTTATAAAACTGCAACAATAACACCCGTCCTTCAGAGTGGTTCTAGAACCTTATTCATTATTGCATACATTCGTTATAGGAGTAATTCGTTTCAGACCTCCATATACAACCACTTAAACAATGAAAAATGTACAAAATTGTAAAAAGTGCAAAAGCGTGCATTTAAACTCCTGAAACAAAGAATATATTTAACAATTGTAATACAAAATAGTAAATTAGTAAAGACAATAATAAAAAATACTGTACTTCATCCTAACTTAGTGTTGTTCATAATGTAGGGCATGAGACAGAAAGTGAGAGAATTACTAATAAGAGGTGGAAAGATTCGAGTCATCCTTCCTGGTTCATTTGGTGACTCTCCTACAGACAGTTCAGTAGAATCTTTTTTAATTTTTCTAAAGAAGAAATCAAGGGTTGACTGCTTCAAACTGGCTTCCTGACAGTTCCAAAAGTTGGCCATCACTGTGTCATTAAAATTTCTAAAGCCCATTTCCACAGCACCAACATCAGGGTGATAATCCATCAAAAGTTAAGGTAGTTTGTTCCAGCACCAGGACACATCCTTGAGATCTTTGGCTAGATTGATGTGGCATTCCTCGTTGTCCTCGTCCTCTCCTGACTCCTAAGAGGCTAAGCTCCTTTTCAGTGTCTTTGCCTTTTCATTATCAAGCTCGAGTACTTCCAGAGTGGACAGCTCTTTCCTCTGCTCCTCCACCAACTCTTTAATATCGTCCTCATTCACGTCCAGACCCATGGTATTGACCAGACACACAATTACTTGCACAACAGCCTCTCCTTCTAGCTCTTCAAAGTCTCTTGCAACCCCATATTCAGGCCACAGTGGGAAACCGACTTCACAAGTAAAAAATATAGCGACTGACATTCTTGCTTAGAAGCGCAGTATTCGTGTGCAGTACGCAAGTAGCCCTACCGTATCAATACTTGTTTTAAACAAATATTTTGTTTTCTTGAAGGTTAATGCCAGAGAGTGTACGATGGTTAGTTACTCAGGGTCGTTATAATGAAGCCAAGAAGATTATAGAGAGAGTTGCGAGAGTCAATAATGTCGAGGTACTGAGACATCTGCCGGACGCTCACAACCTCGAGGTAACTTGCCTCGGAGATTTTTTCTTGTCACGAAAAATTAAGAATTTTTTGTCAACTAGCACTGAAAATTTCATGAAGTAACAATAAACACATAACTAGCACTTATGAGACTGAATAGTTAATGATCCAAGTCAGACAGAAATGTTGTCATTCATTTTGGTCTCCTAAGTGAGGGTTATCTGTATATTGTTCCAGTCATGGTATTGTGCCTTTTTATTCTCTAGGTACATTATTTACATAGCATATGAATCAACTCTTAAGATAAATAATCTATTGAAATTTGTAATTCATATTGACAGCATCGTCATGTTGACGGAACTTTGTCGGTGCCCAACACAAACATTGAACTTGTGAATGAAAGAAGACAAGAAGTAAACATCAAGAAGACTATTATTGACCTCTTGAGATCTCCTATTATGAGGATGAGAACATTCAACATTTTTTTTTGCTGGTAAGTATAAAAAGTTATAAATGGAACTCAGAGGACTGGAAATATTTGTGTCTAATTTATGGTTCCCGAGTAAATATTAACATCTTATTGTCCTGAATATCCAATTAACTGCAATATTACTTTTAATAAGTAAGTGTCCATTGTTGAGTTGGTATTTATTTGAAAAAACTGTTAAAATATACAATGAAAACTTAGTAATAATTACGGTACTGCCGTGGCACAGTGACCGTGGCACAGTTACCGTGGCACAGTGACCGTGGCACAGTGACCGTGGCACAGAGTGACCGTGGCACAGTGGCCGTGGCACAGTGACCGTGGCACAGTGACCGTGGCACAGTGACCGTGGCACAGTGACCGTGGCACAGTGACCGTGGCACAGTGACCGTGGCACAGTGACCGTGGCACAGTGACCGTGGCACAGTGACCGTGGCACAGTGACCGTGGCACAGTGACCGTGGCACAGTGACCGTGGCACAGTGACCGTGGCACAGTGACCGTGGCACAGTGACCGTGGCACAGTGACCGTGGCACAGTGACCGTGGCACAGTGACCGTGGCACAGTGACCGTGGCACAGTGACCGTGGCACAGTGACCGTGGCACAGTGACCGTGGCACAGTGACCGTGGCACAGTGACCGTGGCACAGTGACACAGTGACCGTGGCACAGTGACCGTGGCACAGTGACCGTGGCACAGTGACCGTGGCACAGTGTCCGTGGCACAGTGACCGTGGCACAGTGACCGTGGCACAGTGACTGTGGCACAATGACCGTGGCACAGTGACCGTGGCACAGTGACCGTGGCACAGTGACCGTGGCACAGTGGCACAGTGACCGTGGCCCAGCGACCGTGGCACAGTGACCGTGGCAAAGTGACAGTTTCACAGTGACCGTGGCACAGTGACCGTGGCACAGTGACCGTGGCACAGTGACCGTGGCACAGTGACCGTGGCACAGTGACCGTGACACAGTGACCGTGACACAGTGACACAGTGACCCTGGCACAGTTACCGTGGCACAGTGACAGTGGCACAGTGACCGTAGCACAGTGACCGTGGCACAGTGACCGTGGCACAGTGACCGTGGCACAGTGACCGTGGCACAGTGACCGTGGCACAGTGACCGTGGCACAGTGGCACAGTGACCGTGGCACAGTGACCGTGGCACAGTGACCGTGGCACAGTGACCGTGGCACAGTGACAGTGACCGTGGCACAGTGACCGTGGCACAGTGACCGTGGCACAGTGACCGTGGCACAGTGACCGTGGCACAGTGACCGTGGCACAGTGACCGTGGCACAGTGACCGTGGCACAGTGACCGTGGCACAGTGACCGTGGCACACAGTGCACAGTGGCACAGTCACAGTGGCACAGTGACCGTGGCACAGTGACCGTGGCACAGTGACCGTGGCACAGTGACCGTGGCACAGTGACCGTGGCACAGTGACCGTGGCACAGTGACCGTGGCACAGTGACCGTGGCACAGTGACCGTGGCACAGTGACCGTGGCACAGTGACCGTGGCACAGTGACCGTGGCACAGTGACCGTGGCACAGTGACCGTGGCACAGTGACCGTGGCACAGTGACCGTGGCACAGTGACCGTGGCACAGTGACCGTGGCACAGTGACCGTGGCACAGTGACCGTGGCACAGTGACCGTGGCACAGTGACCGTGGCACAGTGACAGTGACCGTGGCACAGTGACCGTGACACAGTGACCGTGGCACAGTGACCGTGGCAGAGTGACCGTGGCACAGTGGCACAGTGACCGTGGCACAGTGACCGTGGACCGTGGCACAGTGACCGTGGCACAGTGACCGTGGCACAGTGACCGTGACAGTGACCGTGGCACAGTGACCGTGGCACAGTGACCGTGGCACAGTGACCGTGGCACAGTGACCGTGGCACAGTGACCGTGGCACAGTGACCGTGGCACAGTGATGGTGGCACAGTGACCGTGGCACAGTGACCGTGGCACAGTGACCGTGGCACAGTGACCGTGGCACAGTGACCGTGGCACAGTGACCGTGGCACAGTGACCGTGGCACAGTGACCGTGGCACAGTGACCGTGGCACAGTGACCGTGGCACAGTGACCGTGGCACAGTGACCGTGGCACAGTGACCGTGGCACAGTGACCGTGGCACAGTGACCGTGGCACAGTGACCGTGGCACAGTGACCGTGGCACAGTGACCGTGGCACAGTGACCGTGGCACAGTGACCGTGGCACAGTGACCGTGGCACAGTGACCGTGGCACAGTGACCGTGGCACAGTGACCGTGGCACAGTGACAGTGACCGTGGCACAGTGACCGTGGCACAGTGACAGTGGCACAGTGACCGTGGCACAGTGACCGTGGCACAGTGACCGTGGCACAGTGACCGTGGCACAGTGACCGTGGCACAGTGACCGTGGCACAGTGACCGTGGCACAGTGACTGTGGCACAGTGACCGTGGCACAGTGACCGTGGCACAGTGACCGTGGCACAGTGACCGTGGCACAGTGACCGTGGCACAGTGACCGTGGCACAGTGACCGTGGCACAGTGACCGTGGCACAGTGACCGTGGCACAGTGACCGTGGCACAGTGACCGTGGCACAGTGACCGTGGCACAGTGACCGTGGCACAGTGACCGTGGCACAGTGACCGTGGCACAGTGACCGTGGCACAGTGACCGTGGCACAGTGACCGTGGCACAGTGACCGTGGCACAGTGACCGTGGCACAGTGACCGTGGCACAGTGACCGTGGCACAGTGACCGTGGCACAGTGACCGTAACACAGTGACCGTGCCACAGTGACCGTGGCACAGTGACCGTGGCACAGTGACCGTGGCACAGTGACCGTGGCACAGTGACACTGGCACAGTGACCGTGGCACAGTGACCGTGGCACAGTGACCGTGGCACAGTGACCGTGGCACAGTGACCGTGGCACAGTGACCGTGGCACAGTGACCGTGGCACAGTGACCGTGGCACAGTGACCGTGGCACAGTGACCGTGGCACAGTGACCGTGGCACAGTGACCGTGGCACAGTGACCGTGGCACAGTGACCGTGGCACAGTGACCGTGGCACAGTGACCGTGGCACAGTGACCGTGGCACAGTGACCGTGGCACAGTGACCGTGGCACAGTGACCGTGGCACAGTGACCGTGGCACAGTGACCGTGGCACAGTGACCGTGGCACAGTGACCGTGGCACAGTGACCGTGGCACAGTGACCGTGGCACAGTGACCGTGGCACAGTGACCGTGGCACAGTGACCGTGGCACAGTGACCGTGGCACAGTGACCGTGGCACAGTGACCGTGGCACAGTGACCGTGGCACAGTGACCGTGGCACAGTGACCGTGGCACAGTGACCGTGGCACAGTGACCGTGGCACAGTGACCGTGGCACAGTGACCCTGGCACAGTGACCGTGGCACAGTGACCGTGGCACAGTGACCGTGGCAGAGTGACCGTGGCAGAGTGACCGTGGCACAGTGACAGTGGCACAGTGACTGTGGCACAGTGACCGTGGCACAGTGACCGTGGCACAGTGACCGTGGCACAGTGACCGTGGCACAGTGACCGTGGCACAGTGACCGTGGCACAGTGACCGTGGCGCACAGTGACCGTGGCACAGTGACCGCGGCACAGTGACCGTGGCACAGTGACCGTGGCACAGTGAACGTGGCACAGTGACCGTGGCACAGTGACTGTGGCAGAGTGTCCGTGGCACAGTGACCGTGGCACAGTGACCGTGGCACAGTGACCGTGGCACAGTGACCGTGGCACAGTGACCGTGGCACAGTGACCGTGGCACAGTGACCGTGGCACAGTGACCGTGGCACAGTGACAGTGGCACAGTGACCGTGGCACAGTGACCGTGGCACAGTGACCGTGGCACAGTGACCGTGGCACAGTGACCAGTGACTGTGGCACAATGACCGTGGCACAGTGACCGTGGCACAGTGACCGTGGCACAGTGACCGTGGCACAGTGTGCACAGTGACCGTGGCACCGTGGCACAGTGACCGTGGCACAGTGACCGTGGCACAGTGACCGTGGCACAGTGACCGTGGCACAGTGACCGTGGCACAGTGACCGTGGCACAGTGACCGTGGCACAGTGACCGTGGCACAGTGACCGTGGCACAGTGACCGTGGCACAGTGACCGTGGCACAGTGACCGTGGCACAGTGACCGTGGCACAGTGACCGTCACACAGTGACCGTGGCACAGTGACCGTGGCACAGTGACCGTGGCACAGTGACCGTGGCACAGTGACCCTGGCACAGTGACCGTGGCACAGTGACCGTAACACAGTGACCGTGGCACAGTGACCGTGGCACAGTGACCGTGGCACAGTGACCGTGGCACAGTGACCGTGGCACAGTGACCATGGCACAGTGACCGTGGCACAGTGACCGTGGCACAGTGACCGTGGCACAGTGACCGTGGCACAGTGACCGTGGCACAGTGACCGTGGCACAGTGACCGTGGCACAGTGACCGTGGCACAGTGACCACAGTGACCGTGGCACAGTGACCGTGGCACAGTGACCGTGGCACAGTGACCGTGGCACAGTGACCGTCACACAGTGACCGTGGCACAGTGACCGTGGCACAGTGACCGTGGCACAGTGACCGTGGCACAGTGACCGTGGCACAGTGACCGTGGCACAGTGACCGTGGCACAGTGACCAGTGACCGTGGCACAGTGACCGTGGCACGTGGCACAGTGACCGTGGCACAGTGACCGTGGCACTGTGACCGTGGCACAGTGACCGTGGCAGAGTGACCGTGGCACAGTGTCACAGTGACCGTGGCACAGTGACCGTGGCACAGTGACCGGGGCACAGTGACCGTGGCACAGTGACCGTGGCACAGTGACCGTGGCACAGTGACCGTGGCACAGTGACCGTGGCACAGTGACCGTGGCACAGTGACCGTGGCACAGTGACCGTGGCACAGTGACCGTGGCACAGTGACCGTGGCACAGTGACCGTGGCACAGTGACCGTGGCACAGTGACCGTGGCACGTGGCACAGTGACCAGTGGCACAGTGACCGTGGCACAGTGGACCGTGGCGCACAGTGACCCTGGCACAGTGACCGTGGCACAGTGACCGTGGCACAGTGACCGTGGCACAGTGACCGTGGCACAGTGACCGTGGCACAGTGACCGTGGCACAGTGACACAGTGACCGTGACACAGTGAGTGGCACAGTGACCGTGTGACCGTGGCACAGTGACCGTGGCACAGTGACCGTGGCACAGTGACAGTGGCACAGTGACCGTGGCACAGTGACCGTGGCACAGTGACCGTGGCACAGTGACCGTGGCACAGTGACCGTGGCACAGTGACCGTGGCACAGTGACCGTGGCACAGTGACCGTGGCACAGTGACCAGAACACAGTGACCGTGGCACAGTGACCGTGGCACAGTGAACGTGGCACAGTGACCGTGGCATAGTGACCGTGGCACAGTGACCGTGGCACAGTGACCGTGGCACAGTGACCGTGGCACAGTGACCGTGGCACAGTGACCGTGGCACAGTGACCGTGGCACAGTGACCGTGGCAGCACAGCGACCGTGGCACAGTGACCGTGTCACAGTGACCGTGGCACAGTGACCGTGGCACAGTGACCGTGTGGCACAGTGACCGTGGCACAGTGACCGTGGCACAGTGACCGTGGCACAGTGACCGTGGCACAGTGACCGTGGCACAGTGACCGTGGCACAGCGACCGTGGCACAGTGACCGTGGCACACCGTGGCACAGCGACCGTGTCTGAGTGACCGTGGCACAGTGACCGTGGCAGAGTGACAGTGGCACAGTGACCATGGCACAGTGACAGTGACCCTGGCTCAGTGACCGTGGCAAAGTGAACGTGGCACAGTGACCGTGGCACAGTGACCGTGTCACAGTGACCGTGCCACACCGTGGCACAGTGACCGTGGCACAGTGACCGTGGCACAGTGACCGTGGCACAGTGACACAGTGACCGTGGCACACAGTGACCGTGGCACAGTGACCGTGGCACAGTGACCGTGCCCCAGTGACCGTGGCACAGTGACGGTGGCACAGTGACCGTGGGACAGTGCACAGTGACCGTGGCACAGGGACCGTGGCACAGTCACCGTGGCACAGTGACCGTGGCACAGTGACCGTGGCACAGTGACCCTGGCACAATGACCGTGGCACAGTGACCGTGACACAGTGACCGTGGCACAGTGACCGTGGCACAGTGACCGTGGCACAGTGACCGTGGCACAGTGACCGTGGCACAGTGACCGTCACACAGTGACCGTGGCACAGTGACCGTGGCACAGTGACCGTGGCACAGTGACCGTGGCACAGTGACCGTGGCACAGTGACCGTGGCACAGTGACCGTGGCACAGTGACCGTGGCACAGTGACCGTGGCACAGTGACCGTGGCACAGTGACCGTGGCACAGTGACCGTGGCACAGTGACCGTGGCACAGTGTCCGTGGCACAGTGACCGTTGCACAGTGACACAGTGGCACACTGTGACCGTGGCACAGTGACCGTGGCACAGTGACCGTGGCACAGTGACCGTGGCACAGTGACCGTGGCACAGTGACCGTGGCACAGTGACCGTGGCACAGTGACCGTGGCACAGTGACCGTGGCAGTGACCGTGGCACACACAGTGACCGTGGCACAGTGACCGTGCACACAGTGACTGTGGCACAGTGACTGTGACACAGTGACCCTGGCACAGTGACCGTGGCACAGTGGCACAGTGACCGTGGCACAGTGTCCGTGGCACAGTGACCGTGGCACAGCGACCGTGGCACAGTGACAGTGGCACAGTGACCGTGGCACAGTGACCGTGGCACAGTGACCGTGGCACAGTGACCGTGGCACAGTGACCGTGGCACAGTGACCGTGGCACAGTGACCGTGGCACAGTGACCGTGGCACAGTGACCGTGGCACAGTGACCGTGGCACAGTGACCGTGGCACAGTGACCGTGGCACAGTGACCGTGGCACAGTGACCGTGGCACAGTGACCGTGGCACAGTGACCGTGGCACAGTGACCGTGGCACAGTGACCGTGGCAGAGTGACCGTGGCACAGTGACCGTGGCACAGTGACCGTGGCACAGTGACCGTGGCACAGTGACCGTGGCACAGTGACCGTGGCACAGTGACCGTGGCACAGTGACCGTGGCACAGTGACCGTGGCACAGTGACCGTGGCACAGTGACCGTGGGACAGTGACCGTGGCACAGTGACCGTGGCACAGTGACCGTGGCACAGTGACCGTGGCACAGTGACCGTGGCACAGTGACCGTGGCACAGTGACCGTGGAACAGTGACCGTGGCACAGTGACCGTGGCACAGTGACCGTGGCACAGTGACCGTGGCACAGTGACCGTGGCACAGTGACCGTGGCACAGTGACCGTGGCACAGTGACCGTGGCACAGTGACCGTGGCACAGTGACACAGTGAGAGTGGCACAGTGACCGTCACACAGTGACCGTGGCACAGTGACCGTGGCACAGTGACCGTGGCACAGTGACCGTGGCACAGTGACCGTGGCACAGTGACCGTGGCACAGTGACCGTGGCACAGTGACCGTGGCACAGTGACCGTGGCACAGTGACCGTGGCACAGTGACCGTGGCACAGTGACCGTGGCACAGTGACCGTGGCACAGTGACCGTGGCACAGTGACCGTGGCACAGTGACCGTGGCACAGTGACCGTGGCACAGTGACCGTGGCACAGTGACCGTGGCACAGTGACCGTGGCACAGTGACCGTGGCACAGTGACCGTGGCACAGTGACCGTGGCACAGTGACCGTGGCACAGTGACCGTGGCACAGTGACCGTGGCACAGTGACCGTGGCACAGTGACCGTGGCACAGTGACCGTGGCACAGTGACCGTGGCACAGTGACCGTGGCACAGTGACCGTGGCACAGTGACCGTGGCACAGTGACCGTGGCACAGTGACCGTGGCACAGTGACCATGGCACAGTGACCATGACACGGTGACCGTGGCACAGTGACCGTGGCACAGTGACCGTGGCACAGTGACCGTGGCACAGTGACCGTGGCACAGTGACAGTGGCACAGTGACCGTGGCACAGTGACCGTGGCACAGTGACCGTGGCACAGTGACCGTGGCACAGTGACCGTGGCACAGTGACTGTGGCACAGTGACCGTGGCACAGTGACCGTGGCACAGTGACCGTGGCACAGTGACCGTGGCACAGTGACCGTGGCACAGTGACCGTGGCACAGTGACCGTGGCACAGTGACCGTGGCACAGTGACCGTGGCACAGTGACCGTGGCACAGTGACCGTGGCACAGTGACCGTGGCACAGTGACCGTGGCACAGTGACCGTGGCACAGTGACCGTGGCACAGTGACCGTGGCACAGTGACCATGACACGGTGACCGTGGCACAGTGACCTGGCACAGTGACCGTGGCCCAGTGACCGTGGCACAGTGACCGTGGCACAGTGACCGTGGCACAGTGACCGTGGCACAGTGACCGTGGCACAGTGACCGTGGCACAGTGACCGTGGCACAGTGACCGTGGCACAGTGACCGTGGCACAGTGACCGTGGCACAGTGACCGTGGCACAGTGACCGTGGCACAGTGACCGTGGCACAGTGACCGTGGCACAGTGACCGTGGCACAGTGACCGTGGCACAGTGACCGTGGCACAGTGACCGTGGCACAGTGGCCGTGGCACAGTGACCTTGGTACAGTGGCACAGTGACAGTGGCACAGTGACAGTGACCGTGGCACAGTGACCGTGGCACAGTGACCGTGGCACAGTGACCGTGGCACAGTGACCGTGGCACAGTGACAGTGGCACAGTGACCGTGGCACAGTGACACAGTGACCGTGGCACAGTGACCGTGGCACAGTGACCGTGGTACAGTGACCGTGGCACAGTGACAGTGGAACAGTGACCGTGGCACAGTGACAGTGGCACAGTGACCGTGGCACAGTGACCGTGGCACAGTGACCGTGGCACAGTGACCGTGGCACAGTGACCGTGGCACAGTGACCGTGGCACAGTGACCGTGGCACAGTGACCGTGGCACAGTGACCGTGGCACAGTGACCGTGACACAGTGACCGTGGCACAGTGACCGTGGCACAGTGACCGTGGCACAGTGACCGTGACACAGTGACCCTGGCACAGTGACCGTGGCACAGTGACCGTGGCACAGTGACCGTGGCACAGTGACCGTGGCACAGTGACCGTTGCACAGTGACCGTGGCACAGTGACCGTGGCACAGTGACCGTGGCACAGTGACCGTGGCACAGTGGCAGTGGCACAGTGACCGTGGCACAGTGACCGTGGCACAGTGACCGTGGCACAGTGACCGTGGCACAGTGACAGTGACCGTGGCACAGTGACCGTGGCACAGTGACCGTGGCACAGTGACCGTGGCACAGTGACCGTGGCACAGTGACCGTGACACAGTGACCGTGGCACAGTGACCATGGCACAGTGACCGAGGCACAGCGACCGTGGCACAGTGACCGCGGCACAGTGACCGCGGCACAGTGACCGTGGCACAGTGACCGTGGCACAGTGACCAGAACACAGTGACCCTGGCACAGTGACCGTGGCACAGTGAACGTGGCACAGTGACCGTGGCATAGTGACCGTGGCACAGTGACCGTGGCACAGTGACCGTGGCACAGTGACCGTGACACAGTGACCGTGGCACAGTGACCGTGGCACAGTGACCGTGGCACAGTGACCGTGGCACAGTGACCGTGGCACAGTGACCGTGGCACACCGTGGCACCGTGGCACAGTGACCGTGGCAAAGTGACCGTGGCACAGTGACCGTGGCACAGTGACCGTGGCACAGTGACCGTGGCACAGTGACCGTGGCACAGTGACCGTGGCACAGTGACCGTGGCACAGTGACCGTGGCACAGTGACCGTGGCACAGTGACCGTGGCACAGTGACCGTGGCACAGTGACCGTGGCACAGTGACCGTGGCACAGTGACCGTGGCACAGTGACCGTGGCACAGTGACCGTGGCACAGTGACCGTGGCACAGTGACCGTGGCACAGTGACCGTGGCACAGTGACCGTGGCACAGTGACCGTGGCACAGTGACCGTGGCACAGTGACCGTGGCACAGTGACCGTGGCACAGTGACCGTGGCACAGTGACCGTGGCACAGTGACCGTGGCACAGTGACCGTGGCACAGTGACCGTGGCACAGTGACCGTGGCACAGTGACCGTGGCACAGTGACCGTGGCACAGTGACCGATACACAGTGACCGTGCCACAGTGACCGTGGCACAGTGACCGTAGCACAGTGACCGTGACACAGTGACCGTGGCACAGTGACCGTGGCACAGTGACCGTGGCACAGTGACCGTGGCACAGAGTGACCGTGGCACAGTGACCGTGGCAAAGTGACCGTAGCACACCGTGGCACAGTGACCGTGGCACAGTGACCGTAACACAGTGACCGTGCCACAGTGACCGTGGCACAGTGACCGTGGCACAGTGACCGTGGCACAGTGACCGTGGCACAGTGACCGTGGCACAGTGACCGTGGCACAGTGACCGTGGCACAGTGACCGTGGCACAGTGACCGTGGCACAGTGACCGTGGCACAGTGACCGTGGCACAGTGACCGTGGCACAGTGACCGTGGCACAGTGACCGTGGCACAGTGACCGTGGCACAGTGACCATTGCACAGTGACCGTGGCACAGTGACCGTGGCACAGTGACCGTGGCACAGTGACCGTGGCACAGTGACCGTGGCACAGTGACCGTGGCACAGTGACCGTGGCACAGTGACCGTGGCACAGTGACCGTGGCACAGTGACCGTGGCACAGTGACCGTGGCACAGTGACCGTGGCACAGTGACCGTGGCACAGTGACCCTGGCACAGTGACCCTGGCACAGTGACCCTGGCACAGTGACCGTGGCACAGTGACCGTGGCACAGTGACCGTGGCACAGTGACCGTGGCACAGTGACCGTGGCACAGAGACCGTGGCACAGTGACCGTGGCACAGTGACCGTGGCACAGTGACCGTGGCACAGTGACCGTGGCACAGTGACCGTGGCACAGTGACCGTGGCACAGTGACCGTGGCACAGTGACCGTGGCACAGTGACCGTGGCACAGTGACCGTGGCACAGTGACAGTGGCACAGTGACCGTGGCACAGTGACCGTGGCACAGTGACCGTGGCACAGTGACCGTGGCACAGTGACCGTGGCACAGTGACCGTGGCACAGTGACCGTGGCACAGTGACCGTGGCACAGTGACCGTGGCACAGTGACCGTTGCACAGTGACCGTGGCACAGTGACCGTGGCACAGTGACCGTGGCACAGTGACCGTGGCACAGTGACCGTGGCACAGTGACCGTGGCACAGTGACCGTGGCACAGTGACCGTGGCACAGTGACCGTGGCACAGTGACCGTGGCACAGTGACCGTGGCACAGTGACCGTGGCACAGTGACCGTGGCACAGTGACCGTGGCACAGTGACCGTGGCACAGTGACCGTGGCACAGTGACCGTGGCACAGTGACCGTGGCACAGTGACCGTGGCACAGTGACCGTGACCGTGGCACAGTGACTGTGGCACAGTGACCGTGGCACAGTGACCGTGGCACAGTGACCGTGACACAGTGACCGTGGCACAGTGACCGTGGCACAGTGACCGTAACACAGTGACCGTGCCACAGTGACCGTGGCACAGTGACCGTGGCACAGTGACCGTGGCACAGTGACCGTGGCACAGTGACCGTGGCACAGTGACCGTGGCACAGTGACCGTGGCACAGTGACCGTGGCACAGTGACCGTGGCACAGTGACCGTGGCACAGTGACCGTGGCACAGTGACCGTGGCACAGTGACCGTGGCACAGTGACCGTGGCACAGTGACCGTGGCACAGTCACCGTGGCACAGTGACCTTGGCACAGTGACACAGTGACCGTGGCACAGTGACCGTGGCACAGTGACCGTGGCACACCGTGGCACAGTGACCTGGCACAGTGTCCGTGGCACAGTGACCGTGGCACAGCGACCGTGGCACAGTGACCGTGGCACAGTGACCGTGGCACACAGTGACCGTGGCACAGTGACCGTGGCACAGTGACCGTGGCACAGTGACCGTGGCACAGTGACCGTGGCACAGTGACCGTGGCACAGTGACCGTGGCACAGTGACCGTGGCACAGTGACCGTGGCACAGTGACCGTGGCACAGTGACCGTGGCACAGTGACCGTGGCACAGTGACCGTGGCACAGTGACCGTGGCACAGTGACCGTGGCACAGTGACCGTGGCACAGTGACCGTGGCACAGTGACCGTGGCACAGTGACCGTGGCACAGTGACCGTGGCACAGTGACCGTGGCACAGTGACCGTGGCACAGTGACCGTGGCACAGTGACCGTGGCAGTGACCGTGGCACAGTGACAGTGCAACAGTGACAGTGGCACAGTGACCGTGGCACAGTGACCGTGGCACAGTGACCGTGGCACAGTGACAGTGGCACAGTGACTGTGGCACAGTGACCGTGGCACAGTGACCGTGGCACAGTGACCGTGGCACAGTGACCGTGGCACAGTGACCGTGGCACAGTGACCGTGGCACAGTGACCGTGGCACAGTGACCGTGGCACAGTGACCGTGGCACAGTGACCGTGGCACAGTGACCGTGGCACAGTGACCGTGGCACAGTGACCGTGGCACAGTGACCGTGGCACCGTGGCACAGTGACCGTGGCACAGTGACCGTGGCACAGTGACCGTGGCAGAGTGACCGTGGCAGAGTGACCGTTGCAGAGTGACCGTGGCACAGTGACCGTGGCACAGTGACCGTGGCACAGTGACCGTGGCACAGTGACCGTGGCACAGTGACCGTGGCACAGTGACCGTGGCACAGTGACCGTGGCACAGTGACCGTGACCGTGGCACAGTGACCGTGGCACAGTGACCGTGGCACAGTGACCGTGGCACAGTGACCGTGGCACAGTGACCGTGGCACAGTGACCGTGGCACAGTGACAGTGGCACAGTGACCGTGGCACAGTGACCGTGGCACAGTGACCGTGGCACAGTGACCGTGGCACAGTGACCGTGGCACAGTGACCGTGGCACAGTGACCGTGGCACAGTGACCGTGGCACAGTGACCGTGGCACAGTGACCGTGGCACAGTGACCGTGACCGTGGCACAGTGACCCTGGCACAGTGACCGTGGCACAGTGACCGTTGGACAGTGACCGTGGCACAGTGACCGTGGCACAGTGACCGTGGCACAGTGACCGTGGCACAGTGACCGTGGCACAGTGACCGTGGCACAGTGACCGTGGCACAGTGACCGTGGCACAGTGACCGTGGCACAGTGACCGTGGCACAGTGACCGTGGCACAGTGACCGTGGCACAGTGACCGTGGCACAGTGACCGTGGCTCAGTGACCGTGGCACAGTGACCGTGGCACAGTGACCGTGGCACAGTGACCGTGGCACAGTGACCGTGGCACAGTGACCGTGGCACAGTGACAGTGACGTGGCACACAGTGACACAGTGACCGTGGCACAGTGACTGTGGCACAGTGACAGTGGCACAGTGACCGTGGCACAGTGACCGTGGCACAGTGACCGTGGCACAGTGACCGTGGCACAGTGACCGTGGCACAGTGACCGTGGCACAGTGACCGTGGCACAGTGACCGTGGCACAGTGACCGTGGCACAGTGACCGTGGCACAGTGACCGTGGCACAGTGACCGTGGCACAGTGACCGTGGCACAGTGACCGTGGCACAGTGACCGTGGCACAGTGACCGTGGCACAGTGACCGTGGCACAGTGACCGTGGCACAGTGACCGTGGCACAGTGACCGTGGCACAGTGACCGTGGCACAGTGACCGTGGCACAGTGACCGTGGCACAGTGACCGTGGCACAGTGACCGTGGCACAGTGACCGTGGCACAGTGACCGTGGCACAGTGACCGTGACACAGTGACCGTGGCACAGTGACCGTGGCACAGTGACCGTGGCACAGTGACCGTGGCACAGTGACCGTGGCACAGTGACCGTGGCACAGTGACCGTGGCACAGTGACCGTGGCACAGTGACAGTGACCGTGGCACGTGGCACAGTGACCGTGGCACAGTGACCGTGGCACAGTGACCGTGGCACAGTGACCGTGGCACAGTGACTGTGGCACAGTGACCGTGGCACAGTGACCGTGGCACAGTGACCGTGGCACAGTGACCGTGGCACAGTGACCGTGGCACAGTGACCGTGGCACAGTGACCGTGGCACAGTGACCGTGGCACAGTGACCGTGGCACAGTGACCGTGGCACAGTGACCGTGGCACAGTGACCGTGGCACAGTGACCGTGGCACAGTGACCGTGGCACAGTGACCGTGGCACAGTGACCGTGGCACAGTGACCGTGGCACAGTGACCGTGGCACAGTGACCGTGGCACAGTGACCGTGGCACAGTGACAGTGGCACAGTGACCGTGGCGCAGTGACCGTGGCACAATGACCGTGGCACAGTGACCGTGATACAGTGACCGTGGAACAGTGACAGGGGGACAGTGACCTTGGCACATTGACAGTGGCACAGTGACCGTGGCGCAGTGACTGTGGCACAGTGACAGTGGCAAAGTTACGGTGGCACAGTGACAGTGGCACAGTGACCGTGGCACAGTGACCGTGGCACAGTGACCGTGGCACAGTGACCGTGGCACAGTGACCGTGGCACAGTGACCGTGGCACAGTGACCGTGGCACAGTGACCGTGGCACAGTGACCGTGGCACAGTGACCGTGGCACAGTGACCGTGGCACAGTGACCGTGGCACAGTGACCGTGGCACAGTGACCGTGGCACAGTGACCGTGGCACAGTGACCGTGACACAGTGACCGTGGCAGAGTGACCGTGGCAGAGTGACCGTGGCAAAGTGACCGTGGCACAGTGACCGTGGCACAGTGACCGTGGCAGTGACCGTGGCACAGTGACCGTGGCAGAGTGACCGTGGCACAGTGACCGTGACACAGTGACCGTGGCACAGTGACCATGGCAGAGTGACCGTGGCACAGCGACCGTGGCAGAGTGACCGTGGCACAGTGACCGTGACACAGTGACCGTGGCACAGTGACCATGGCACAGTGACCGTGGCACAGTGACCGTGGCACAGTGACCGTGGCACAGTGACCGTGGCACAGTGACCGTGGCACAGTGACCGTGGCACAGTGACCGTGGCACAGTGACCGTGGCACAGTGACCGTGGCACAGTGACCGTGGCACAGTGACCGTGGCACAGTGACCGTGGCACAGTGACCGTGGCACAGTGACCGTGGCACAGTGACCGTGGCACAGTGACCGTGGCACAGTGACCGTGGCACAGTGACCGTGGCACAGTGACCGTGGCACAGTGACCGTGGCAGAGTGACCGTGGCACAGTGACCGTGGCACAGTGACCGTGGCACAGTGACCGTGGCACAGTGACCGTGGCACAGTGACAGTGGCACAGTGACCGTGGCACAGTGACCGTGGCACAGTGACCGTCTGTTTCTTGTGCTGAATGATTTACAAGAGTTTATCCCTTCATATTGTATATGCTTTGCTGTGTCCGTCCTTACTGTAGTCAACAGTAGTGGGGACAGAGCCTGTGTGGCGACCCTCACTATGGTTACTTTGCTGTGTCCGTCCTTACTGTAGTCAACAGTAGTGGGGACAGAGCCTGTGTGGCGACCCTCACTATGGTTACTTTGCTGTGTCCGTCCTTACTGTAGTCAACAGTAGTGGGGACAGAGCCTGTGTGGCGACCCTCACTATGGTTACTTTGCTGTGTCCGTCCTTACTGTAGTCAACAGTAGTGGGGACAGAGCCTGTGTGGCGACCCTCACTATGGTTACTTTTGCTGTGTCCGTCCTTACTGTAGTCAACAGTAGTGGGGACAGAGCCTGTGTGGCGACCCTAACTATGGTTACTTTGCTGTGTCCGTCCTTACTGTAGTCAACAGTAGTGGGGACAGAGCCTGTGTGGCCACCCTCACTATGGTTACTTTTGCTGTGTCCGTCCTTACTGTAGTCAACAGTAGTGGGGACAGAGCCTGTGTGGCGACCCTCACTATGGTTACTTTGCTGTGTCCGTCCTTACTGTAGTCAACAGTAGTGGGGACAGAGCCTGTGTGGCGACCCTCACTATGGTTACTTTGCTGTGTCCGTCCTTACTGTAGTCAACAGTAGTGGGGACAGAGCCTGTGTGGCGACCCTCACTATGGTTACTTTTGCTGTGTCCGTCCTTACTGTAGTCAACAGTAGTGGGGACAGAGCCTGTGTGGTGACCCTCACTATGGTTACTTTGCTGTGTCCGTCCTTACTGTAGTCAACAGTAGTGGGGACAGAGCCTGTGTGGTGACCCTCACTATGGTTACTTTGCTGTGTCCGTCCTTACTGTAGTCAACAGTAGTGGGGACAGAGCCTGTGTGGTGACCCTCACTATGGTTACTTTACTGTGTCCGTCCTTACTGTAGTCAACAGTAGTGGGGACAGAGCCTGTGTGGTGACCCTCACTATGGTTACTTTGCTGTGTCCGTCCTTACTGTAGTCAACAGTAGTGGGGACAGAGCCTGTGTGGTGACCCTCACTATGGTTACTTTGCTGTGTCCGTCCTTACTGTAGTCAACAGTAGTGGGGACAGAGCCTGTGTGGTGACCCTCACTATGGTTACTTTACTGTGTCCGTCCTTACTGTAGTCAACAGTAGTGGGGACAGAGCCTGTGTGGCAACCCTCACTATGGTTACTTTGCTGTGTCCGTCCTTACTGTAGTCAACAGTAGTGGGGACAGAGCCTGTGTGGCAACCCTCACTATGGTTACTTTGCTGTGTCCGTCCTTACTGTAGTCAACAGTAGTGGGGACAGAGCCTGTGTGGCGACCCTCACTATGATTACTTTACTGTGTCCGTCCTTACTGTAGTCAACAGTAGTGGGGACAGAGCCTGTGTGGTGACCCTCACTATGGTTACTTTGCTGTGTCCATCCTTACTGTAGTCAACAGTAGTGGGGACAGAGCCTGTGTGGCGACCCTCACTATGGTTACTTTGCTGTGTCCGTCCTTACTGTAGTCAACAGTAGTGGGGACAGAGCCTGTGTGACGACCCTCACTATGGTTACCTTTTTTGGAGGGTCACCTGACCCTTTTGGGCCAGCTCAACGAGTACGGTTCTGCAATAAACCCTTTTATGACCACTTCTGATCAGTTAGTGTTTCGATAGTTGTTTTCGTGTTATTACCAACCTGGTCTCTGTAGCTAGCTCAGGCAGACTCCAAGACAGGCTCGCTCAGTAACTAGTCTCTTGATTATATTTATGTAATATATTTCTCATTTATTTTTCACGTGCTATTACTCCCTATACTATAGATAGTACTGTAGTCTATGTACTTACAATATAATACCATTGTACCGACCAGTAAGATGGCTGGTTGGGTGTGTCCCCTGTGACCTCCTATGAGTCATATCGTCGTGTATGAGTGTAACTGGAGTCAGTTGCAAGCAAGCTACCGACAAAGACAGGTCAGGTTCTGCAAATCATTTTCTATTATCATAATATACATAAAACATTCACATTCTCAGATACAAATATATACACACACCCAAGGTACTTTTTCTCCTGCTCACCTACATTATTCTCAAGACTTCATCTAATGTGTACACCCACTTCTGACCTGTAAGATGCCTGACAATGAGTCCCTCTTCACTAATGTCTCTCTTGATATTGTTCTTACTTTTTCACGGCCCTCGCAACAATCTTTTCCTTCACAGGATTCTGATTTCTCCTAGCTTACATGCTTACCGTTGCCCCCAAACGTTGACTTCACTGACCATAATAGCCCATAGATCTTATTGCTTCTTCTTGTTAGCATACCTGTCTTTGTAAATAATGTCTTATTTACAATGGAATATTCGTGGCCTCAGGGGTAATCGGGAAGAACTCCAAGTGTTGCTCTCTCAGTTTTTCTCAATATGTGTCGGGTTACAAGAACCCAGAATTCGTTCAGCTGATATTCGTCCCATTTCAGGCTATATGCTGTTACATTCTTTTGATCCCTTTCCTGATGAATCCTATAATGAGAGCACGCTTCACGTGTGCGTTGGTATACCATATCAAAAAATTTTTGTTCGTCCAATGCTGCATTATACTGTAGCTCGTACTTATTTACACAGATAAGAGCATAAGAAAGAAGGAACACTGCAGCAGGCCTACTGGCCCATGCAAGGCAGGTCTAATTCACCCACTGACTTAAGCCAACTAAGGGAGGAGCATGGCATCTGAACTAGTAGCACAAGCTACTCAGGGCCAACTCACACCCACTCAGACTAACTCATGAATTTATCCAACCTATTTTTAAAACTACACAACGTCTTAGTTTCTATGACGGCGCTCGGGAGTTTGTTCCACTCATATACAACTCTATTACCATACCAGTCCTTTTCTATATCCTTCATGAATCTGATTTTTTTCCAACTTAAAACCACTGCTGCGAGTCCAGTCTATGCTAAATGTTTTTAGCACACTATTTACATCCCCTTTATTAATTACTGTTTTCCATTTATACACCTCAATCATATCCTCCCCTAAGTCTTTTCTAAGGCTTTTCTAGAGAGTGCAGATTCAGGGCCCTCAGTCTATCCTCATAGAAAAGATTTCTGATACATGTGACCAACTTTGTCATCCTCCTTTGTACGTTTACCAGAGCATTTATATCCATTCTGTAATACTGTGACCAAAACTGTGCAGCATAGTCTAAATGAGGCCTAATAAAGGATATGTAAAGTTGAAGAACAACCTGAGGACTTGTTATTCATACTTCTTTATATGAAGCCGATTTTCTGTTAGCTTTTTGTCAACACTTATGCACTGTTGTCTTGATCTCAAATAACTACTAACCAGAACTCCCAAATCTCTTTTGCGAGCCGTAATATTAAGATCTGCATTATTTAGTTTATATGTGACATGGTTATTTTCCTGTCCAACATTTAGAACTTTGCATTTGTCTAAATTAAACTGCATCTACCTCACCTCTGACCACTGCACTAGTGTATTCAAATCATTGTGGAGTGCTCTAATGTCCTCATTAGAATCAATTGGTGTCATCAGCAAATTAGCTTACGTTCCTATTTATTTCCTCATCTATGTCGTTTTCAGAACAGCAAGGGGCCCAAAACTGACCCCTGTGGAACACCGCTTGTGACGTGCTCCCATTCTGATTTTTCCCCACTTATGCAAACTCTCTGCTGCCTATTTGTCAATCATGCCTCTATCCAGGAAAAAAATCCTCCTCCTGTTCCGTGTGCCTCATGTTTCCTCAACAGCCTCTGATGTGGAACTCTATCGAAAGCCTTACTGAAGTCCATATACACAATATCATATTCAGTACCATGATCTACCTCCTCAAATCATGCTGAGATTCATTAATCACTTTCCTGTGACAACTCCATAGGCTCCGTAGGCCCCACTGATGGCGTGGGCACGTTTGTAGTGTCCACCGACAGGGTGGCGCACGCTATAGACCGCGTTTCACTCTTGTTGTACTTCCTCACTCCGAAGCTTAGGTCCTTGTCCAGTCGAGGGACCAGTCCCCAGATCGAAAGCCTCGGTTCTTAGGACCACAGGAGAAGGTTCCCGGATGCGGACAACCAAGCGTCTCGAGCACTGAGCAGCCATATGGTCTTACGAGTTGCATAACCTGCATGTCTTCCGTTGGCCTGCATAGTGCATGAAAACTTGGGACCTGTAGTGTTCCAGATGAACGTAAGTTGGAATCGGCTGTTTTAATGTCATCTTCAGGGTGCAGGAGCCTTCCGGGAGCCCCTCGTATGGGCCCTCCCTCCACACTCCCTTGGTCGCTGCATGTACCGTGCCGTATCTACCAAAAACTTTCCGAATAACATACTCCTCCGCCTCGAAAGGCACGTTCCTTACTTTGACCCAGGTGACGTATGTGGAGACATCATGCAGGCATACCTCTACGGCTGAATTCACCGCCATATTCCTCTCTTGAAAAGCTTCCACAATCTTGGAGTAAAATCCGGCATTTGCGAATTTTACAAAAATCCTCGACATCCCATTGAGAGCCACACCATATAATTCCTCAGTGGGGCTGCCGTAGACGTCGCGAATAATGGTAGGCAACAAGACATGCATCGTCGCACAGCTGAGAGAGCCACGAATGAATTCAAAACAGACCGTGTTTACTCTTCTACCCTGACGATCCGCCATCTTGCGTACTGTAGTACACGGTTCGCCACCAGGTGTCAGCAGGAGCAGGCTCAGAAAGCCTCCTCTCAGCCTGTTGAGAGACGAAAAATAATTACTTAAATTTTAAGTTATTTTCACATTGTAAGATACAATGTGTTTCTAAGTGCAGTATTTTCACATTTTATCTCAGATAATATATTAATTATTAATGCTGAATAAATGTAACTACAACTCAGTATTTAATCACACATGCATGACCTCTTTTATGTATTTTTAATTATTTAATGGAAAGGAACCAAGTAATGTATATATAAATTACTACGATTTCTACCTATGTTTATGTTGACACAGAGTGAAGAGAATGATGATTGAGTCATCACATGTTTTCAAGTATGACTTTCTCAGCATAGGTATACACCTCTGACTATCTTAGTAATTATATATATAACTTTGTGAATATATTAATGGTGTACAGTACCGAGAAATTGATAAGAATTAACATGGGCAAAATTTAATTATCATATATATATATATATATATATATATATATATATATATATATATATATATATATATATATATATATATATATATATATATATATATATATATATGTATACATATATCTGTGATCATCCTAGATATTAAACGTGTTTACCAGTCAGCTTCTTCCATAGTGAAGGTTGTGTGTATATATAATAAAGATATATATTGGCAGGGTTGTCTGCACTCTGGTATACTATGGACTCTCCTACAACTCTAGCAGTTTGGGTGGCAATATATTTGTAAATTTCATCGCAACAATGCTGGTCGAGATTCCATCGTACATCTTCACCTTTCTGGTTCTGGACAAGTAAGATCTTAAGTCACTGGTGAGGCTGGTCACTGGTGAGGCTGGTCACTGGTGAGGCTGGTCACTGGTGAGGCTGGTCACTGGTGAGGCTGGTCACTGGTGACGCTGGTCACTGGTGACGCTGGTCACTGGTGAGGCTGGTCACTGGTGAGGCTGGTCACTGGTGAGGCTGGTCACTGGTGAGGCTGGTCACTGGTGAGGCTGGTCACTGGTGAGGCTGGTCACTGGTGAGGCTGGTCACTGGTGAGGCTGGTCACTGGTGAGGCTGGTCACTGGTGAGGCTGGTCACTGGTGAGGCTGGTCACTGGTGAGGCTGGTCACTGGTGAGGCTGGTCACTGGTGAGGCTGGTCACTGGTGAGGCTGGTCACTGCTTCTCTTTATTTATTGCTGACGAATAATACACTGGAGCTCAACAAACTCTTAACAAACACAGCTCGTCAAACTCTTAACAAACACAGTTCAACAAACTCTTAACAAACACAGCTCAACAAACTCTTAACAAACACAGCTCAATAAACTCTTAACAAACACAGTTCAATAAACTCTTAACAAACACAGTTCAACAAACTCTTAACAAACACAGTTCAACAAACTCTTAACAAACACAGTTCAATAAACTCTTAACAAACACAGTTCAACAAACTCTTAACAAACACAGTTCAACAAACTCTTAACAAACACAGTTCAATAAACTCTTAACAAACACAGTTCAACAAACTCTTAACAAACACAGTTCAACAAACTCTTAACAAACACAGTTCAATAAACTCTTAACAAACACAGTTCAACAAACTCTTAACAAACACAGTTCAACAAACTCTTAACAAACACAGTTCAACAAACTCTTAACAAACACAGTTCAACAAACTCTTAACAAACACAGTTCAACAAACTCTTAACAAACACAGTTCAACAAACTCTTAACAAACACAGTTCAACAAACTCTTAACAAACACAGTTCAACAAACTCTTAACAAACACAGTTCAACAAACTCTTAACAAACACAGTTCAATAAACTCTTAACAAACACAGTTCAATAAACTCTTAACAAACACAGTTCAACAAACTCTTACAAACACAGTTCAATAAACTCTTAACAAACACAGTTCAACAAACTCTTAACAAACACAGTTAAACAAACTTTTAACAAACACAGTTCAACAAACTCTTAACAAACACAGTTCAACAAACTCTTAACAAACACAGTTCAACAAAATCTTAACAAACACAGTTCAACAAACTCTTAACAAACACAGTTCAACAAACTCTTAACAAACACAGTTCAATAAACTCTTAACAAACACAGATCAATAAACTCTTAACAAACAGAGTTCAACAAACTCTTAACAAACACAGTTCAACAAACTCTTAACAAACACAGTTCAATAAACTCTTAACAAACACAGTTCAACAAACTCTTAACAAACAGTTCAACAAACTCTTAACAAACACAGTTCAATAAACTCTTCACAAACACAGTTCAACAAACTCTTAACAAACACAGTTCAATAAACTCTTAACAAACAGTTCAACAAACTCTTAACAAACACATTTCAATAAACTCTTCACAAACACAGTTCAACAAACTCTTAAGAAACACAGTTCAATAAACTCTTAACAAACACAGTTCAACAAACTCTTAACAAACACAGTTCAATAAACTCTTAACAAACACAGTTCAACAAACTCTTAACAAACACAGTACAACAAACTCTAAACAAACACAGTTCAACAAACTCTTAACAAACACAGTTCAACAAACTCTTAACAAACACAGTTCAACAAACTCTTAACAAACACAGTTCAA